>NC_134141.1:0-10000 GCF_033958435.1 Carettochelys insculpta
CTAACCCTAACCCTAACCCTAACCCTAACCCTAACCCTAACCCTAACCCTAACCCTAACCCTAACCCTAACCCTAACCCTAACCCTAACCCTAACCCTAACCCTAACCCTAACCCTAACCCTAACCCTAACCCTAACCCTAACCCTAACCCTAACCCTAACCCTAACCCTAACCCTAACCCTAACCCTAACCCTAACCCTAACCCTAACCCTAACCCTAACCCTAACCCTAACCCTAACCCTAACCCTAACCCTAACCCTAACCCTAACCCTAACCCTAACCCTAACCCTAACCCTAACCCTAACCCTAACCCTAACCCTAACCCTAACCCTAACCCTAACCCTAACCCTAACCCTAACCCTAACCCTAACCCTAACCCTAACCCTAACCCTAACCCTAACCCTAACCCTAACCCTAACCCTAACCCTAACCCTAACCCTAACCCTAACCCTAACCCTAACCCTAACCCTAACCCTAACCCTAACCCTAACCCTAACCCTAACCCTAACCCTAACCCTAACCCTAACCCTAACCCTAACCCTAACCCTAACCCTAACCCTAACCCTAACCCTAACCCTAACCCTAACCCTAACCCTAACCCTAACCCTAACCCTAACCCTAACCCTAACCCTAACCCTAACCCTAACCCTAACCCTAACCCTAACCCTAACCCTAACCCTAACCCTAACCCTAACCCTAACCCTAACCCTAACCCTAACCCTAACCCTAACCCTAACCCTAACCCTAACCCTAACCCTAACCCTAACCCTAACCCTAACCCTAACCCTAACCCTAACCCTAACCCTAACCCTAACCCTAACCCTAACCCTAACCCTAACCCTAACCCTAACCCTAACCCTAACCCTAACCCTAACCCTAACCCTAACCCTAACCCTAACCCTAACCCTAACCCTAACCCTAACCCTAACCCTAACCCTAACCCTAACCCTAACCCTAACCCTAACCCTAACCCTAACCCTAACCCTAACCCTAACCCTAACCCTAACCCTAACCCTAACCCTAACCCTAACCCTAACCCTAACCCTAACCCTAACCCTAACCCTAACCCTAACCCTAACCCTAACCCTAACCCTAACCCTAACCCTAACCCTAACCCTAACCCTAACCCTAACCCTAACCCTAACCCTAACCCTAACCCTAACCCTAACCCTAACCCTAACCCTAACCCTAACCCTAACCCTAACCCTAACCCTAACCCTAACCCTAACCCTAACCCTAACCCTAACCCTAACCCTAACCCTAACCCTAACCCTAACCCTAACCCTAACCCTAACCCTAACCCTAACCCTAACCCTAACCCTAACCCTAACCCTAACCCTAACCCTAACCCTAACCCTAACCCTAACCCTAACCCTAACCCTAACCCTAACCCTAACCCTAACCCTAACCCTAACCCTAACCCTAACCCTAACCCTAACCCTAACCCTAACCCTAACCCTAACCCTAACCCTAACCCTAACCCTAACCCTAACCCTAACCCTAACCCTAACCCTAACCCTAACCCTAACCCTAACCCTAACCCTAACCCTAACCCTAACCCTAACCCTAACCCTAACCCTAACCCTAACCCTAACCCTAACCCTAACCCTAACCCTAACCCTAACCCTAACCCTAACCCTAACCCTAACCCTAACCCTAACCCTAACCCTAACCCTAACCCTAACCCTAACCCTAACCCTAACCCTAACCCTAACCCTAACCCTAACCCTAACCCTAACCCTAACCCTAACCCTAACCCTAACCCTAACCCTAACCCTAACCCTAACCCTAACCCTAACCCTAACCCTAACCCTAACCCTAACCCTAACCCTAACCCTAACCCTAACCCTAACCCTAACCCTAACCCTAACCCTAACCCTAACCCTAACCCTAACCCTAACCCTAACCCTAACCCTAACCCTAACCCTAACCCTAACCCTAACCCTAACCCTAACCCTAACCCTAACCCTAACCCTAACCCTAACCCTAACCCTAACCCTAACCCTAACCCTAACCCTAACCCTAACCCTAACCCTAACCCTAACCCTAACCCTAACCCTAACCCTAACCCTAACCCTAACCCTAACCCTAACCCTAACCCTAACCCTAACCCTAACCCTAACCCTAACCCTAACCCTAACCCTAACCCTAACCCTAACCCTAACCCTAACCCTAACCCTAACCCTAACCCTAACCCTAACCCTAACCCTAACCCTAACCCTAACCCTAACCCTAACCCTAACCCTAACCCTAACCCTAACCCTAACCCTAACCCTAACCCTAACCCTAACCCTAACCCTAACCCTAACCCTAACCCTAACCCTAACCCTAACCCTAACCCTAACCCTAACCCTAACCCTAACCCTAACCCTAACCCTAACCCTAACCCTAACCCTAACCCTAACCCTAACCCTAACCCTAACCCTAACCCTAACCCTAACCCTAACCCTAACCCTAACCCTAACCCTAACCCTAACCCTAACCCTAACCCTAACCCTAACCCTAACCCTAACCCTAACCCTAACCCTAACCCTAACCCTAACCCTAACCCTAACCCTAACCCTAACCCTAACCCTAACCCTAACCCTAACCCTAACCCTAACCCTAACCCTAACCCTAACCCTAACCCTAACCCTAACCCTAACCCTAACCCTAACCCTAACCCTAACCCTAACCCTAACCCTAACCCTAACCCTAACCCTAACCCTAACCCTAACCCTAACCCTAACCCTAACCCTAACCCTAACCCTAACCCTAACCCTAACCCTAACCCTAACCCTAACCCTAACCCTAACCCTAACCCTAACCCTAACCCTAACCCTAACCCTAACCCTAACCCTAACCCTAACCCTAACCCTAACCCTAACCCTAACCCTAACCCTAACCCTAACCCTAACCCTAACCCTAACCCTAACCCTAACCCTAACCCTAACCCTAACCCTAACCCTAACCCTAACCCTAACCCTAACCCTAACCCTAACCCTAACCCTAACCCTAACCCTAACCCTAACCCTAACCCTAACCCTAACCCTAACCCTAACCCTAACCCTAACCCTAACCCTAACCCTAACCCTAACCCTAACCCTAACCCTAACCCTAACCCTAACCCTAACCCTAACCCTAACCCTAACCCTAACCCTAACCCTAACCCTAACCCTAACCCTAACCCTAACCCTAACCCTAACCCTAACCCTAACCCTAACCCTAACCCTAACCCTAACCCTAACCCTAACCCTAACCCTAACCCTAACCCTAACCCTAACCCTAACCCTAACCCTAACCCTAACCCTAACCCTAACCCTAACCCTAACCCTAACCCTAACCCTAACCCTAACCCTAACCCTAACCCTAACCCTAACCCTAACCCTAACCCTAACCCTAACCCTAACCCTAACCCTAACCCTAACCCTAACCCTAACCCTAACCCTAACCCTAACCCTAACCCTAACCCTAACCCTAACCCTAACCCTAACCCTAACCCTAACCCTAACCCTAACCCTAACCCTAACCCTAACCCTAACCCTAACCCTAACCCTAACCCTAACCCTAACCCTAACCCTAACCCTAACCCTAACCCTAACCCTAACCCTAACCCTAACCCTAACCCTAACCCTAACCCTAACCCTAACCCTAACCCTAACCCTAACCCTAACCCTAACCCTAACCCTAACCCTAACCCTAACCCTAACCCTAACCCTAACCCTAACCCTAACCCTAACCCTAACCCTAACCCTAACCCTAACCCTAACCCTAACCCTAACCCTAACCCTAACCCTAACCCTAACCCTAACCCTAACCCTAACCCTAACCCTAACCCTAACCCTAACCCTAACCCTAACCCTAACCCTAACCCTAACCCTAACCCTAACCCTAACCCTAACCCTAACCCTAACCCTAACCCTAACCCTAACCCTAACCCTAACCCTAACCCTAACCCTAACCCTAACCCTAACCCTAACCCTAACCCTAACCCTAACCCTAACCCTAACCCTAACCCTAACCCTAACCCTAACCCTAACCCTAACCCTAACCCTAACCCTAACCCTAACCCTAACCCTAACCCTAACCCTAACCCTAACCCTAACCCTAACCCTAACCCTAACCCTAACCCTAACCCTAACCCTAACCCTAACCCTAACCCTAACCCTAACCCTAACCCTAACCCTAACCCTAACCCTAACCCTAACCCTAACCCTAACCCTAACCCTAACCCTAACCCTAACCCTAACCCTAACCCTAACCCTAACCCTAACCCTAACCCTAACCCTAACCCTAACCCTAACCCTAACCCTAACCCTAACCCTAACCCTAACCCTAACCCTAACCCTAACCCTAACCCTAACCCTAACCCTAACCCTAACCCTAACCCTAACCCTAACCCTAACCCTAACCCTAACCCTAACCCTAACCCTAACCCTAACCCTAACCCTAACCCTAACCCTAACCCTAACCCTAACCCTAACCCTAACCCTAACCCTAACCCTAACCCTAACCCTAACCCTAACCCTAACCCTAACCCTAACCCTAACCCTAACCCTAACCCTAACCCTAACCCTAACCCTAACCCTAACCCTAACCCTAACCCTAACCCTAACCCTAACCCTAACCCTAACCCTAACCCTAACCCTAACCCTAACCCTAACCCTAACCCTAACCCTAACCCTAACCCTAACCCTAACCCTAACCCTAACCCTAACCCTAACCCTAACCCTAACCCTAACCCTAACCCTAACCCTAACCCTAACCCTAACCCTAACCCTAACCCTAACCCTAACCCTAACCCTAACCCTAACCCTAACCCTAACCCTAACCCTAACCCTAACCCTAACCCTAACCCTAACCCTAACCCTAACCCTAACCCTAACCCTAACCCTAACCCTAACCCTAACCCTAACCCTAACCCTAACCCTAACCCTAACCCTAACCCTAACCCTAACCCTAACCCTAACCCTAACCCTAACCCTAACCCTAACCCTAACCCTAACCCTAACCCTAACCCTAACCCTAACCCTAACCCTAACCCTAACCCTAACCCTAACCCTAACCCTAACCCTAACCCTAACCCTAACCCTAACCCTAACCCTAACCCTAACCCTAACCCTAACCCTAACCCTAACCCTAACCCTAACCCTAACCCTAACCCTAACCCTAACCCTAACCCTAACCCTAACCCTAACCCTAACCCTAACCCTAACCCTAACCCTAACCCTAACCCTAACCCTAACCCTAACCCTAACCCTAACCCTAACCCTAACCCTAACCCTAACCCTAACCCTAACCCTAACCCTAACCCTAACCCTAACCCTAACCCTAACCCTAACCCTAACCCTAACCCTAACCCTAACCCTAACCCTAACCCTAACCCTAACCCTAACCCTAACCCTAACCCTAACCCTAACCCTAACCCTAACCCTAACCCTAACCCTAACCCTAACCCTAACCCTAACCCTAACCCTAACCCTAACCCTAACCCTAACCCTAACCCTAACCCTAACCCTAACCCTAACCCTAACCCTAACCCTAACCCTAACCCTAACCCTAACCCTAACCCTAACCCTAACCCTAACCCTAACCCTAACCCTAACCCTAACCCTAACCCTAACCCTAACCCTAACCCTAACCCTAACCCTAACCCTAACCCTAACCCTAACCCTAACCCTAACCCTAACCCTAACCCTAACCCTAACCCTAACCCTAACCCTAACCTCCTAACCCTAACCCTAACCCTAACCCTAACCCTAACCCTAACCCTAACCCTAACCCTAACCCTAACCCTAACCCTAACCCTAACCCTAACCCTAACCCTAACCCTAACCCTAACCCTAACCCTAACCCTAACCCTAACCCTAACCCTAACCCTAACCCTAACCCTAACCCTAACCCTAACCCTAACCCTAACCCTAACCCTAACCCTAACCCTAACCCTAACCCTAACCCTAACCCTAACCCTAACCCTAACCCTAACCCTAACCCTAACCCTAACCCTAACCCTAACCCTAACCCTAACCCTAACCCTAACCCTAACCCTAACCCTAACCCTAACCCTAACCCTAACCCTAACCCTAACCCTAACCCTAACCCTAACCCTAACCCTAACCCTAACCCTAACCCTAACCCTAACCCTAACCCTAACCCTAACCCTAACCCTAACCCTAACCCTAACCCTAACCCTAACCCTAACCCTAACCCTAACCCTAACCCTAACCCTAACCCTAACCCTAACCCTAACCCTAACCCTAACCCTAACCCTAACCCTAACCCTAACCCTAACCCTAACCCTAACCCTAACCCTAACCCTAACCCTAACCCTAACCCTAACCCTAACCCTAACCCTAACCCTAACCCTAACCCTAACCCTAACCCTAACCCTAACCCTAACCCTAACCCTAACCCTAACCCTAACCCTAACCCTAACCCTAACCCTAACCCTAACCCTAACCCTAACCCTAACCCTAACCCTAACCCTAACCCTAACCCTAACCCTAACCCTAACCCTAACCCTAACCCTAACCCTAACCCTAACCCTAACCCTAACCCTAACCCTAACCCTAACCCTAACCCTAACCCTAACCCTAACCCTAACCCTAACCCTAACCCTAACCCTAACCCTAACCCTAACCCTAACCCTAACCCTAACCCTAACCCTAACCCTAACCCTAACCCTAACCCTAACCCTAACCCTAACCCTAACCCTAACCCTAACCCTAACCCTAACCCTAACCCTAACCCTAACCCTAACCCTAACCCTAACCCTAACCCTAACCCTAACCCTAACCCTAACCCTAACCCTAACCCTAACCCTAACCCTAACCCTAACCCTAACCCTAACCCTAACCCTAACCCTAACCCTAACCCTAACCCTAACCCTAACCCTAACCCTAACCCTAACCCTAACCCTAACCCTAACCCTAACCCTAACCCTAACCCTAACCCTAACCCTAACCCTAACCCTAACCCTAACCCTAACCCTAACCCTAACCCTAACCCTAACCCTAACCCTAACCCTAACCCTAACCCTAACCCTAACCCTAACCCTAACCCTAACCCTAACCCTAACCCTAACCCTAACCCTAACCCTAACCCTAACCCTAACCCTAACCCTAACCCTAACCCTAACCCTAACCCTAACCCTAACCCTAACCCTAACCCTAACCCTAACCCTAACCCTAACCCTAACCCTAACCCTAACCCTAACCCTAACCCTAACCCTAACCCTAACCCTAACCCTAACCCTAACCCTAACCCTAACCCTAACCCTAACCCTAACCCTAACCCTAACCCTAACCCTAACCCTAACCCTAACCCTAACCCTAACCCTAACCCTAACCCTAACCCTAACCCTAACCCTAACCCTAACCCTAACCCTAACCCTAACCCTAACCCTAACCCTAACCCTAACCCTAACCCTAACCCTAACCCTAACCCTAACCCTAACCCTAACCCTAACCCTAACCCTAACCCTAACCCTAACCCTAACCCTAACCCTAACCCTAACCCTAACCCTAACCCTAACCCTAACCCTAACCCTAACCCTAACCCTAACCCTAACCCTAACCCTAACCCTAACCCTAACCCTAACCCTAACCCTAACCCTAACCCTAACCCTAACCCTAACCCTAACCCTAACCCTAACCCTAACCCTAACCCTAACCCTAACCCTAACCCTAACCCTAACCCTAACCCTAACCCTAACCCTAACCCTAACCCTAACCCTAACCCTAACCCTAACCCTAACCCTAACCCTAACCCTAACCCTAACCCTAACCCTAACCCTAACCCTAACCCTAACCCTAACCCTAACCCTAACCCTAACCCTAACCCTAACCCTAACCCTAACCCTAACCCTAACCCTAACCCTAACCCTAACCCTAACCCTAACCCTAACCCTAACCCTAACCCTAACCCTAACCCTAACCCTAACCCTAACCCTAACCCTAACCCTAACCCTAACCCTAACCCTAACCCTAACCCTAACCCTAACCCTAACCCTAACCCTAACCCTAACCCTAACCCTAACCCTAACCCTAACCCTAACCCTAACCCTAACCCTAACCCTAACCCTAACCCTAACCCTAACCCTAACCCTAACCCTAACCCTAACCCTAACCCTAACCCTAACCCTAACCCTAACCCTAACCCTAACCCTAACCCTAACCCTAACCCTAACCCTAACCCTAACCCTAACCCTAACCCTAACCCTAACCCTAACCCTAACCCTAACCCTAACCCTAACCCTAACCCTAACCCTAACCCTAACCCTAACCCTAACCCTAACCCTAACCCTAACCCTAACCCTAACCCTAACCCTAACCCTAACCCTAACCCTAACCCTAACCCTAACCCTAACCCTAACCCTAACCCTAACCCTAACCCTAACCCTAACCCTAACCCTAACCCTAACCCTAACCCTAACCCTAACCCTAACCCTAACCCTAACCCTAACCCTAACCCTAACCCTAACCCTAACCCTAACCCTAACCCTAACCCTAACCCTAACCCTAACCCTAACCCTAACCCTAACCCTAACCCTAACCCTAACCCTAACCCTAACCCTAACCCTAACCCTAACCCTAACCCTAACCCTAACCCTAACCCTAACCCTAACCCTAACCCTAACCCTAACCCTAACCCTAACCCTAACCCTAACCCTAACCCTAACCCTAACCCTAACCCTAACCCTAACCCTAACCCTAACCCTAACCCTAACCCTAACCCTAACCCTAACCCTAACCCTAACCCTAACCCTAACCCTAACCCTAACCCTAACCCTAACCCTAACCCTAACCCTAACCCTAACCCTAACCCTAACCCTAACCCTAACCCTAACCCTAACCCTAACCCTAACCCTAACCCTAACCCTAACCCTAACCCTAACCCTAACCCTAACCCTAACCCTAACCCTAACCCTAACCCTAACCCTAACCCTAACCCTAACCCTAACCCTAACCCTAACCCTAACCCTAACCCTAACCCTAACCCTAACCCTAACCCTAACCCTAACCCTAACCCTAACCCTAACCCTAACCCTAACCCTAACCCTAACCCTAACCCTAACCCTAACCCTAACCCTAACCCTAACCCTAACCCTAACCCTAACCCTAACCCTAACCCTAACCCTAACCCTAACCCTAACCCTAACCCTAACCCTAACCCTAACCCTAACCCTAACCCTAACCCTAACCCTAACCCTAACCCTAACCCTAACCCTAACCCTAACCCTAACCCTAACCCTAACCCTAACCCTAACCCTAACCCTAACCCTAACCCTAACCCTAACCCTAACCCTAACCCTAACCCTAACCCTAACCCTAACCCTAACCCTAACCCTAACCCTAACCCTAACCCTAACCCTAACCCTAACCCTAACCCTAACCCTAACCCTAACCCTAACCCTAACCCTAACCCTAACCCTAACCCTAACCCTAACCCTAACCCTAACCCTAACCCTAACCCTAACCCTAACCCTAACCCTAACCCTAACCCTAACCCTAACCCTAACCCTAACCCTAACCCTAACCCTAACCCTAACCCTAACCCTAACCCTAACCCTAACCCTAACCCTAACCCTAACCCTAACCCTAACCCTAACCCTAACCCTAACCCTAACCCTAACCCTAACCCTAACCCTAACCCTAACCCTAACCCTAACCCTAACCCTAACCCTAACCCTAACCCTAACCCTAACCCTAACCCTAACCCTAACCCTAACCCTAACCCTAACCCTAACCCTAACCCTAACCCTAACCCTAACCCTAACCCTAACCCTAACCCTAACCCTAACCCTAACCCTAACCCTAACCCTAACCCTAACCCTAACCCTAACCCTAACCCTAACCCTAACCCTAACCCTAACCCTAACCCTAACCCTAACCCTAACCCTAACCCTAACCCTAACCCTAACCCTAACCCTAACCCTAACCCTAACCCTAACCCTAACCCTAACCCTAACCCTAACCCTAACCCTAACCCTAACCCTAACCCTAACCCTAACCCTAACCCT
>NC_134141.1:1922500-1967500 GCF_033958435.1 Carettochelys insculpta
GGGCTGAGTTTTACTCCTTCATGCCCTATGCTGACCTCGCCCTGGTACTGGTGCACCCAGTCACCATTCCTGGCCTTCTGCATTTGACCCCAGGGAACGTTGCATAAACCATCCCAAGTTCTGAACTAACTCATTGACTGTTTTATTATTTAACTTTCATCTACTAGGCGCATAGCCTAGTCATCCATTCAGCATCTAATTCCCACTTGGCTCAAACGCTCTTTAATTAAGACTCACTCTTTTTCTGCCGTCATTACACTTGGCTTCTCAAAGCTCAATATTTTGTTTTAGACAATCCCACACTATCTAATTTTTTCAGAGAGATTTGTTGTGTAAAGTCAGGCTACATGCGGCTCTGAGCACGAGCTGCATATTTGGTTAGAATATTAAAATGGTATTTGCAATCATTTGGAACACGGTCTGATTTTTACATTGTAAAGGGACATGGCTGCAGAAGAAAGCTTTATCAATGCCTTAGCCTATCATTAGCCTATCATTAGCCTATCATTAGCTTGCATGTAAAGAATTGCATCCAGCTTTTACATTTTCGTAATGGTTTCCCCAGCACATATATGTTTTGGGCTGCTTGTGAATTCCAGCAGGCCCCCTGAGTAAAGGCCACTGCTAAAGACCATGGTAAAATTTTTCTGGATTTCAATGCCAAAATGGCACTTTAGAACAGGTGTTTTACAATGCAGGTGAATCACTGCCAGGGCAAAAATGAGTTCCCAACAGCTTTACCGCTGCGGTCTCCTTTGACTATGAATTATGTAATTTGAGCTGCAGCAAACCCAAAGAGCAGCTATGCAGGGAGACAGCCACGTGTTCAGCCTTTGCAATGACCCAACGTAATGTAGTCATCGAGGCCGAAAAACGTTTCACCCAAGTGGGGTGAAATCCTGGTCCCACTGAAGTCAATGGCAAAGCATCCATGTTCGTCTGTGGGGCCAGGATCTCAGCCTTGGCACCTGCTTTTGAGCTAGCTGGGGGAGACAGACAAGCCCATGAGAAATGCAGCCTGGAACTAATGGAAATCTAGTGCCCTCTCCTTTCTTGGACACTACTGAGTCCCTTGTGCAACTGCTCACATTAAACCCCCCAGGACTGACTCCAGTCTCACACCACTGTTACTTCCCAGGCTGCAGTGAGGGACCAGGGTGTGAGAGGAGGGGCCATGCTTGGCCTCCCTTCTCCCAGGGCGGGTTTTTGAACTACAAGGAATACTCACAGCCCCGACTGGCTCAGGATCTTCATCCCCTCCGGTGGGATCCGCCTGGTCACATAGATCCTTGGTAGCTGCTTCCTGGCTGCGTCTGGCGCCTGTAATTTACACCAGCTGTGGAATTCTGACCCCAGAGTCGTTCGCAGCTGTCTCAAACGGCAGAGCGTCCCCATTGCAGAGCAAAGGCCCTGCCAGCGTCCCAAAGCAGTGCTTTGGAGGGGTTGATTTTGTGCCAGGCAGTGCAGGGCGCTTGTGTGACCAGGGAGAGGGAGGTTGTGTGATAAGACCCCTTTGCCAATGAGCGGGAAGGCCAGTTTCTTTTGCTGAGCTGACCTGTCCCCATTTATGTTTGCACACTCTTCTGCAAACACTGCAGTTTACGCAAGCCAAGGCCTGCGCGAAGGGAAAGCCTCGTTAATCAGAAAACACAGGCACCCAACCTTTGTGACTAGGGCAAAAAATTGAACTGCTGCAGAACAACCGTTGCTTTCTGTTTCCCGGTGCATTAGCAAGCCCATGTGAGTTGGGGGGTAGGGGGCTCCTCCTTAGCTCTGTCTGCAGTTGGGAGCCCATAACTATTTCAAAACTATTCATTTTTCAATCTTTTCTTGGCCCTGTGTCAAAAAGACACCGAGCACGGCATTCTCTCAGCAATTTGCAAACTGGGGGGTTGCACCCTCAGATGGGGTCGAACCCTCAGCAGAGAGGGGTCTTGGCTACTTGGACAACTTTTTGAAGTGAACAGTGAGCCAGGTGCTTGTGCGGCGGGTTGCACAAAGAGCAGACTCGTAGGTTTCCTGTGGCCCTTGCCTACATCGCAGGCATAGTGGGGAAACCAAATGTACTGCACACAGCACTCCCATCATGAACACTCACGTCTGTTAGCCGTGTGCTCAAGTCACAGCAGTCAGAAGGGACCTGACTTCTGGAGGACAGAAAAGGCCTCCTACCCACAGCTTCGCCCACCTGACTGACAGTGAAATCATTCCCCTTCCCCTGCAGGGGACAGCTGCACATCTTCGCCACGCAGGGGAAGAACTTGCGTCCTTTTTGCTCAGCGTGGATGTGACAAACATGAGTGGGTACAAAACCTCTTTCACTGCAGACCTGATGTGAGTTTCTCCCTGGACACAGCTCTGACCACTAGGCCGAACTCTCACTTCCACAACCAGGGCCCCTTGCTCTGTGGACTACAATGACACAGCAACTTCAGGAGATGGGGCAGCTGTAGTGAGCATTCCTTCTTCCTTCTCACCTGCCTCTGGAATGCTCCCTGCCGCCACGTGGCTCTTATCTGTCAGCGACAGGAAAGCTGCTGCCCCATTGCTAAGCTGTAAGTAGCAGGGCACTGGAGGAAAACCATTCTGGGAAGATTTAAAGCCAAGCCATTTGGCAGATGGTCCATCCTAGCAACACTATTCATTCCTCTAAATCTTCCCATCATGGTTTTGCTCCCATGCCCTGCTACTTACAACTTAGCAATGGGGCAGTAGCTGTCCTGTCGCCAACAAATAACATTAACACGACCCTTCCCCCCACCCCCATCTGTCTTCAGCATTTTAGCCAGAAGCACATCTCTGCAGCCCACTTGTGGCTGGTCTCATCTCACCTGTTGGTAGTTTCCAGACAGTGGGTTGGCTGCCTGGCATTTCACTTGTCTAACACAGGTCTTGTGACCGTATTGTAGGGCCAACCATCTATAACATAGGAAGGTTCAAACCAGATGTCAGAGCACCACAGCCTTGTTCAGCACCTGCCTGGCTAGCTCAGGTCTGTGACTCTCAAGGACAGTGTGTGATTGACCAGTTCTTCCTTCTTTGGCAGGACACCTCCCGGTTGGATGCGTGTTCTTATGACTTCAGCTACTGCGAGGCTGTAGCTTGGGTCTGTGCCGCCCTCACCCTTGTGCAAATTGGGAACAACTCCACTGGTGTCACCAGAGCTGTGCCGATGTAGCTGAGCCACTCGTGGGGCCCTGCAGTGCGTGGCTGATCATGTGTCCATTACCTAACACACCCTGCATTGCACCCAGCTTTTTGCAAGGCAGTTTCTAGTTGCCCGGTGCAGGAATGACCCTGACTTGCGCATCAGCGAGGCGTGGAGCAGTGCGGGGCAGGCACAGTGTTGTAGGTTGTATTCAGTGCTCTGCATGGCTGCACAGTACCTCACAGAGCTGCAGCAGAAGGCATAAGCTTGTCCACTTCCACCCAGTTAACACTGTTCCACCCCAGCTGCTCTTCAGCCGAAAGCTGGCGTTCTGACCATGCTACGGTTCCATGGGACGTGTCTGCTCGCTGTGGGGAGAAGGGCTTTTCTTCAGAGACCAGGGAAACCCTCAGACTTTTGAGATGAAAATGGACTGTTAGGTTTCCGTGTGAAAATCAAAAATATCTGTGGCACTGAAGCCCCTTTTTCTGATTACTCTAGTGCCCAGCACAGGCAGCAGTCTATGTGATTAAATGGAGAAGGCCCCTACATGTGTCCAGCTGGGCTGAGACTCACTGAACTGTCTACGTGATGCAGTGGACACGCCCTCAGATGTTCAGGTTTGTTTTCTGAGACCTTTCATGTCTAATCCACCTGTGAAACCTGTGGCCATCTTTCCTGCAACTTTCCAGAAGGCCAGAGTCTTTGCTGCTCCAATGGAGTGACTCCACTTTATACCAGGAGACGATCTGGCCTGGCATGTTTATCAGCACCGGGCAAATGAAATGAGTCCCAGGGCAGCTCCCACGTCTTCAGAGCTCCCTCTTCTGGCTTTTTGTCACAAGCTTCTCTGCTGTTCTGAAAGGAGCTCAGCTGCTTTTTAAGATTTTGGGCATCTCTGCCCTGCTGGTGGGGAGAAAACGGGGGTGTAATTTCCACCTAGGGAGCCAGACCTGTGCTTGCTTTGATTTAGCTAGTGCTAAAAAGCGCCTCAGCATGGCTGCCGGGACTGAATGGCAAGCCATCGCAGCTCAGTGCTGTCTGAAGCCCTAGGCAGGAGTTCAGCTGGGGGACAAGTCCCTCCTGCTGCAGCCCTGCTGTGGTGACCCTGCAATATGAGCGTGAGCGGGTCTAGCCAAACGCAAGATGAAACCCCCAGTGGAGACGTAGCAGGAGCCTAACTAGGTACAGTTGGCCCTGATGCTCCTGGGATGGGGAAGCTGGGATGGAGCACCACTAGTCATGTCACCAAAAGCAAGCATCTTAGAGGCCTCTTTCTGCTGGGCCATTGGCTTTGCTGTGGGTGGCTCTGCCTATGGCTGCCATGGGGGGAAGCTCCATGTGGTCTCACCCCCCACCCAGGAGTTTTTCTGCACTGGGCAATAGTTCTGAGGCTTTGTTTCTAGGGAATTCCGATTCAGCCGTGACACCTCCCTGCAGGGTAAAATTCATCCACATAGGGCTTAGGCCAAGGGGAATGTTATTTGGTGACATTGTTAAATTTAAAAAAAATACGTCTTGGGGCATATTAACTATATGAGAAATTCAGACCTCTTCAAACCTGCTTTGCTGCACTGTCCTTCAGCTACAGTTGTTGTCTGTGGTCCTTTTAGCTAGCTAGAGCTTTTAGTCCCATGGATGAAATGTGGTTCCATAGAAAAGTAATATTAGCCTCATTTTACAATTAGGGAAACTGAGGCACAGAGGACCAGCTAGGACATCCTTTGGCTCACAAGGCATGTCAGTGTTGGGGCCAGGAATAGAACTGGGGGAGCCTAATGCTCAGGCCCAGGCTATGGCCACTGGCCCATACTAGGCGGTCTTAAAAATAGTCTCTTTAAAAAACCGTCCATGAGCTAATGCACCTACAGGCTCTGGGCTGGATGAAGCCTTGCAGCGTGAGATTCTTTGGCCAGTCAGACACCAGCATATTCCCAGACTGCTCCTTGTTGGCCTGGCGAGCTATGACTTAACCCCAAATGCTGTAATTCATGGCTCGGATGCTGACAGTGGGTAAAGGGCAAATGAACACACACTTTCAAACAGGAAGGAAACATCCAGGCAGCTCAGCTAAGTGCTCTTGGCTGTGTAAAGTGGCAATTACAAAACCCAAGCGCTCCTACTCGTGCTGCATTCACAGTGTACAAGTAATGGAGTGAGCTGCTACTGCCAGCAGGAGCAGGACAGACGTAGATGGAACAATGCAGCAGAAGAAAACAAGCCCTGGTTAACAATGGCACTGTTAAAGAAAGGAGAGACAGGAAGACAGATGGCACAAATATCGGTGCATGACAATGACTACCAGGAGGAGACTTTCCCAGTGCACCACGCACTTGTTCTGCCTTGCGTCTCTAATTAATTTATGGAAAGCACCTAAATTGGGAATACACCCAATCCCACAAATCCCCTCTAATCTCTGCCTGGAGTTTGGAAAGGAGCCCCTCCAGGTACACTTTCTTGCCACGATTAAACGGTCTTCGTAGTAAAGAATTAACGTGGGCGGATTTATAGCGCAGCTCCTCGGTGGTCAGGGCAGAGCTCAGCAGCCGTTCAGAAGCAAGCTGTTGTTATCAGCTGCCTTGATGCAGCCGTCTATGTGCTGTGCTGCTGCAGCGCTCTTCTAGATGGGCTGCAAAAGAACACCGTGGGCTGCAGCACGGCATGAATAAGGCGCGTGCTGAATCTTCTCTCACCCTGTGTTAGGGGGCTGGTTCGCACACTCATGGGTGCAGCGCCTCCTTCTGGTCCGTCTGGGAATTAGCACTGCCAGCCCTGCAGTGCCCCCCCCGGGAACCAGGTTCTCACATTTAGTTACTTGTCTTCTCTTGCACCTTGTCAAGCCCCACATCCCTCCTGTTCCACACTGCCCCATTCCTCATGGTACTGCCCAGCAGCAGTGCCCCTGCACTCTGGGGTTCTCCCCTCCCAGGGAACCCCAATACCCTATACTCCCCTTGCCTCAGCAACCCACTGCCAGGCATCATCTAGCCTCTGCACTGGGGCAAGCTCCAGCCTAAAATGGCCCAGGGAGTGTGGACCTGCTGCCCCGGCTGCTTCCCTGCAGCTCCACTACCCTCAGGCCTGCAGCCTGGAAGTGGGGTGAGGCCAGAGCCCCCCAACTCTGCCTGTCTTTCCCCACCACTGCTGTGTCTCAGGCACCCACTGCAGCTGCCTGGTCCCTCTGCCTCCAGAGCTGGAGCATGTGTGCACCTGAGCTTAGCAGTCCCGTTTATACTGCCCCAGCTGGGCCCTACTTAGCTGCTCCCTGCCTCAGCTCTTGCTCCACGGTCCCAGCCTCTCCCAGGGCTGGGCTTGCCCATTGTCTCCCCTGGAGCGGGGTGACTCACCCCGTACACTTCGCAGTATGGCACCCTGCCTGGAGCAAGCTGCTCCCGGGATTTCGACCCCTAGGGCCAGCCTGTGAAAACCTGGCCTTGGCCCTGTGTGTGTGTGTTCCAGGGGCAGGGCCAGTGCCTCTGACTGCTGCTGCTGGGGCACGGCTGCGGCCGACCCCTGACACAGCCCTCGTGGGAGGGGGCAGATTTTTCACAAAAGGGCCTGATCCAAACCCTCCTGGGAGCCTTTCCATTGGCCTCAATGGCTTTGGGTCAGGCCTGAGAGTGGGCAGGAGAATGTTGCCACCCGCCTCATCCCGCCTTGTTGGCGCAGCCTGTGGGGAAGAGCTCTGGGGATCCGGGGTCCCTCTGTGGGACGACGCACTGCACGAGGGGCGGCCACATGCACTGTCGGGCTTGGCAGTGGCACCGCACATGAGGAGCGGGGAGCTGTTGGGAGGGGCGCGACCTCCGCTCGCGTCAGCCACGACTGCACTAAACTAGCTAGAAGCGCCAGCCCCACGCACAGCAGCCCTGACCTAGGAGACCCCAAGGGGCTTAGCTAGAGCTGCGTAGCAAGGCAGGGCTGAAGGGGACCTCTGGGGCTCACCCCCTTAGGGGCTGAGGCTGGGTGAAACTACCCAGGCCATCCCCGCCAGGGGTTCCACTGCTGCCCAGGGTAACCTGTCCCACTGGCCGCGCAGCTGGGACGCTTTCCTGGTGCTAACCTGAATCCCCCTGCTGCAGACGAAGTGGGTCACTTCTTGCCCTCCTGTGGGTGGGCAGCAGGGCCTCCAATGGGAGGGGAGCAAAGGGAGCAAGAGCCCCGAGGCCTGGTGATTTAAAAGGGCCCAGGGCCTCCTGCGTCCTGCTGTCCCTAAGGCACTGGAGAGCTGGAGGAGAAGGCTAGTCCCTGGCCCTGCCCCTTCTAGCCAAGGCTCCACCCCTTCTGGGACCTCGCGCCGGTGTAACCCACACTGAGGTGTGGTTAACTGTCCTATGGAGCGGCACCTAGCCCACTTCACGGCAGAGAATGAGGGTCCTCTACAGCCTGAGCTGGTAGGCAGCTGGCCTTTAGCTTGCGCTGTGGCAGTGCCTGCACCGAGGTCCCAGGTTTGCATCTGCCTGGGGGCAGTTACACCAGCTCACTGCAGGGCCTGGTGAAGTCTCTCATCAGCTCTGATTGGGGGACATGGAGAACAATAGATCACCATCTTCTTTATAGCAACCAGTTCAGTCTGTTTGTGGTGTGGCTGCTCAGAGATCGACAGACTCAGAATTTTTCTCCTTCTTGAGACTGACTCAGCAGGTGTTGGATTCTTTCCTCTATTGCTTGCCACAGACCACTTCCACCATTGTTTGTTAGAATATCACCACCACTGTAATTAAACCACATTTGAAGATATTCTGTTCCCTTAAGTAATAAGTGGGCTTGAATGTTTTCTCTAATTAATTACACTATTAGTTAAATATGTATTTTGTATAACATGCATATTCACCCAAGTACCTACTCAAACAGTTAAATGCATATTTCAATATGCATTATACATTTTAATGAATATTAATTATTTGGGAGCAAGAGAAGAATGCTCACTCTGAGATATTCCTGGCTGGGGACTAGATATTTACACACAAAGTGTAACACTGACTTTGTTATCTGATAGCTGCTTCAGATGTCTTACAGTCTGTTGTGCAAGAAATCCAGGGTTGGTCTGGGTTGATCTGTGCACCTCCACAGCAATAGTGTGGTCACATGTGGTGGGTGTACTGTGTGTTACAACAAAGCACACAATACACTGGTGGCTCGCTTCTCCCCTTCCTCGCACAGCCCTTCTAACTGACAAATATACCGTCAGGGGTTAATAGTTCTATGGCCCAAGCCCATGGCCACCAACATCAGCAGAGGTGAGAGGTTAATGCTGTCAGTTTATAATTCTAGGGGGTTTCAATGTCAAGCTGTGACAGGATGCTCTAGTGGTTAATGCACTGCACTGGGACTCCAGAGCTCTGGCTTCCATCCGCAGTTCTGCCACAGCCTTCCTGTGTGACCCAGGGCAAGGAACATCCCTCTGGCTCGGTGGGTCAGTGCCTGATGCAGCAATTAAGCGGGATAAGGCCATTGCGAAGAAACTAAAGGCTTTCTTGCAACTAGACATTGCTAGAGAGGAGACTAGGGCAACACCTATTGATTACAGGTAAAAAAAAAGGATGCGGGAATATCCCTACATTGAAACCATCTGGGCTAGAAGCTGCACCTCCAAGCATGCTGGAGGAAACCCGAGTGGCCAGCTACAACATGCCGCCTCTCATAAAATCAGTGAGAGTGCCAGCATTAGAGGACAAGAAGGGAACAAATATTGCTCTATCTTTAAAAAACTGTGAGGCATGACCCTGGGGCTTATAGGCCAGGGAGCCTTTTGGCTGGTGCTAGCCAAGGTGACCGAGACACTGGCAAAGAGAAGTCTGCAACACCTTGTTGAGAGAGTGGCAAGAAGGAACCTGACACCTTCTGGCTAAGGGAAACCCGGCTCTCTGATCTAGTAGAATTCTTTGTGCCTGACCCCAAAATAGTTACTCACAGGTGAGATTGTTTGGCCTTGCAAAAAGCCCAGACCAAAGGCTTATGCGAGGCTGTTTACACTCCATGGGCTTGGGTTGAGGGGAGCTCTGTTGTGGCTCAGAACCTGCTAAGAAACTGAGAGCAAACGATAGGAATGATGGATCAGCTTTTTGGTACCGCAATGCAGTAACAACTGGGTGTCCCAGGGCTCCAGCCTTAGTTGTGCTCTGGAGAAAGGGGTGAGCTGCCAGTGGCAACAATTTGAGATGCCAGATGATTTGAGACAGCCAAGATAAGGTCTGTGGTCCTCTGGAGAACTAAACAAAATCAGGTTAACCCCCCTGAGATTTTAAACAAGAGGCTGCATGTCTCCTGCGACCCTTTGCCCTAGCTGCATCTCCTCTGGCAGCTCCTGCGCCCAGCTGGCTGCCTCGCAGAGGGGTGAGAGTGGACGGAGCTGTGGAGGGGGCACAGGCCTGATCTGATCAAGGCACCTGAATCTTTCCTGCCACCAATGGTGCTTTGCACCTCCACTGCACAGTGGTGTGTCTCAGCAGAGACTCCAGCCCAGCCTCCCCTGCATGGTCTCTGCAGCTAGCCCCAGGTGACGAGGCCTCTGTGCTCTGCTTGCTCACTTATGTCTTGGCTCATAGACTTGGCTGGAGCAGGGTTTGCCGTTTGCTGCATTTCTACAGCGTCCATCACAATGACGCATGATGGAGGTCTCTGGAAGTAGAAGTGATTAATAAGGTCCTGCGCAGGTTGAGGCTTCAGTAGCATCCTATGCCAATGGGTCACACAAGCTTCAGGCTTCAAAACTCCACTAGCCCAGGGTCTGGGAAGCCAGGGAAGCAACCCCTCAGATCCCTGCCCCCACAGACGTGGTGTCTCTTGCTTTGGGCTAGGAGCCGCTCTGGTGGGCTTGCCCGAATGAGAAGAAGGCCAGTGATGCCTGCTCTACACTTTGAAGCCAACCTACAATTCACTGCCAAGCGTGCTGAATAGTCCTAGCTCATGCGGCTGGTAAGTCCTGTCCTCGAAATTATTCCCATAGTCATTTGCCATGGGTGAGCCTATTTCACAAACCGGAGTCAAATACTTACCTTGAGACCAGCTTGTTACTTATTCCCCTTTGAGCTTCCCTGAAGCGGAGGTCTTGGCTTGACATTCTCTCTCTGGGAGCCCTGCACCGCACAGCCGAGTCCTGGCTGCGTATTTGCATGCAGGCATGGCTGATGTTTAGCTTTGTTCCCAACAATGGAGCTGGCTGCAGTCTTT
Organism: Carettochelys insculpta; assembly: GCF_033958435.1. NCBI lineage: Eukaryota > Metazoa > Chordata > Testudines > Carettochelyidae > Carettochelys > Carettochelys insculpta. The sequence goes on from NC_134141.1 coordinate 1,932,822, forward strand.
TTAGAAACAATGCACTTTTACTGTACAGCACAGAGTGTACATCAAAACCATTATTCCAACATCGCAGGCTTAATTAGAAAACTATCATTCAAATGACACTGGGGGTTTGAGGGGGTTCAGTTTCAATGGCAAGCCTGTGCCCTGTTAATGGCATTTTATACATTTAAATTTGGTACGATCCCTTCGGGAACTGTCACGTTATTCATGGAGATTATGTCTAATTTGAATATAAAAAATACCATGAAAATACTGGCTAGGCTTTTTTTCACTTGCAGGAGCTCAACAGTCCAATATTCCCCCCTGACTGGACGTCAGCGGATTAAAAAAAATTCTTACTCAAGCAAAGCACATTATAGAAATCTCTGTGCTAATAAACAGCCTCCCTCCCCCTGCCCCTGCCTCCCCGCAAACCTTTCCGTTTGTTCCCTAAGCATTCTGGGTATGGCATGCAAATGAGAACACCAAGCGACTTAGTGCACGGCGAAGAGGCCTGCTCCACAGTCTATGTACCGTAGGTAGCACTGAACACCGTCTAAAGAACTAGCGAGCTGTGGGAAGTAAACAAGAAGGTGCTCGGTGCCTGGCCCTGCTGGGGGAGCAGGGGACTAGACTCAATGACCTCTCAATACAACATCCGTGTGTCTGCCAGGGGATCCCCTTGCGCTGACACACGGTGCACCTGTAAGCTAATTAGATAATATCTGGGGCCTAGCCTTGCAAACGCTCGTGGAGCAAGTGACTTCACTCGGTGGAGTAACTCCGTACCACTCCTTGGGCTGGCAGGCAAGTAAAGCGCTTGAAGGACTGGCTCCACCTTTGCGTTTCTTTCAGGTGAAGCTTTCAATCACCTATAAATACTGCCCCCTTTTGGAAGCGGCGCAGCCCCTCCCCAGGGGGGAGCACTCTGTCCCGTGGGCCCCGCCCCCTTTGCAGTCCCTGGGAGCGGTGCCCTGGGCTTGAGCAACGCTGTAAAGGGTGGAGTGGCGTGGGAGCCCTGCACAAGGCTCATGCGCTGCCTGCTTGAGAACGTGGCGGGCCCCTGCGTGCGCCTGCTGCCCAGTTCTGCGCCAGAGCCCGGGCAGGCCGCCACCAAGGAGAGGTGCTGCACAGGCCGAGGCCCAGGATAACAGCACACCAGTGGCCTCTGCCTGTACTGTGGAGAGGGAGGTCACTTTGCCCCCACGTGCCCCACAAACCCAAATTTATTACAGTTGCTGGAGACCAGCCCCTCCAGCTCTGCTAGAAGGGTTGGGGCAGGACACAACCTGGAGTGCAATCTCCCAGAAAAGTCCCCTTGCTGGTCACACGTGCCCCTGCAAAGGCAGACACCTGGCAATGGCACCTGCATTTCCCCCAGTGCACCAGGCCCCAGCCGCAGGTAAAGTAAACTACACCTAACTCACACCTGAGGGACTCTGGTCCTCCAGCAACCCTATGGACTGGCCTTTGCCCAAACCAACCACTTGCCCACCCAGAGGGGCCTCCTAACCTATTTCCCAGGGGACTGTACCTCTCTAGTTTGGGATCCGAGGTCACCAAGAGATTATACTGTTCGACCTGATTCCTTTGCCATGCGTTCAGGTCATATGTTACATAGAAATATGTCACCAGGACCAGGTGGTATTCACCCAAGTGTTTTGAGGAAATGTAAATGTGAAATTGCAGAACTACTAACTCTGGTTTACAACATACCACTTAAATCAACTTTTAATGATTGGAGGACAGTTAATGTGATACCAATTTTTTAAAAAGGACTCCAACATTGATCCTGGCAATTACAGGTCATTAAACTGAACTTCAGTGCCCAGCAAACTTGTTGAAACTGTAGTAAAGAACAGATTTACCAGACACATAAATGATTTCTTGAAAAAGAGTCACAGATGCTTCTGTAGAGGGAAATCATGCCTCACCAATCTATTAGAATTCTTTGAGGGGGGTTAACAAACATGGGGACAAGTGTGATTCAGTGGATAGAGTGTACTTGGATTTGCAGAAAACCTTTGAGAAGTTCCATCACCAAAAAGACTCCTAAGCTAAGTAGACAGCCCTGAGGTAAGAGGGACGTTCCTCCCATGGATCAGTAACTGGTTAAAAGACAGGAAACAAAAGGTGGGAATAAATGGTCAGTGTTCAGAATGGAGTGATCCCCAAGGGTCCATATTGGGAACAGTGCTGTTTAATGTATTCCTAAATGACCTGGGTAAGGGGGTGAGCATGAAGAGGCAAAGTTTGCAGATGATATAAAATACTTCAAGGTAGTGAAATCCAAAGCAGACTGCAAAGACTTACAAACAGGGTCTCTGACTGGGCAACAAAAATGACAGATGAAATTCAATGTTGATGCATGCAAAGTGATGCACATTGGAGAGCATAATCCCAAGTATACATCCAAAAAGATGAATTAACTGTTACCATTCAAGAGAGATCTTGGAGTCATCCTGGCCAGTTCTTTGGAAACTTCCCCTCAAGATGCAGCAGCTGTCAAAAAAGCAATGGAATGTTGGGACTCATTAAGAATGGGATAGAGAATAAGATAAGAAATATAATGCCACTATGTAAATCGAGGGAACCTCCATATCTTGAACCCTGCCTCGAGATGTGCTTGCTCATCTGAAAAGGATGTGTTAGAAATGGAAAAGGCAAACAAAACTGATGAAGGGTGTGGAATTGCTTCTGTATGAGAAGAGCTGAAAAGACTGGGACTGCTCAGTCTGGAAGAGAAATGACTAACAGGGATATCACAGAGCTCTATAACATCTGGAAAATTTGGCTATGGAAGTGTTATTTGCCTCTTCATATAACATGAGTACCAGGGGTTGCCCGATGAAATTAATAGGCAGCAGGGTTAAAAAAACCAGGAGGTGGTACTTCTTCACACAGCACACAGTCAACCTGCAAAACTTACTGCTGCGGGATGTTGTGATGGACAAATCTAATACTGGGTTCAAAAAAAAATTAAAGCAACTCATGACGGATAGGGCCATGTGTGGCTATTAACCACGATGGTCAGATGCAGCCACCTGTGCTGGGTTTCCCCAAATCTCTGACTGCCAGCAGCTGAGACCAGAGATAGGGAATAAGTATCAGAGGGGTAGTAGACTTAGTCTGTATCTTCAAAAACAACAAGAAGTCCTGTGGCACCTTATAGACTAACAGGTGTTTTGACGCATAAGCTTTTGTGTCTTTGCCCATGAAAGCTTATGCTCTAAAATATCTGTTAGTCTATAAGGTGCCACAGGACTTCTTGTTGTTTTTGGAGATAGGGAATGGGTCACTTGATGATTACTTCTGTTCTGTCCATCCCATCTGGGACACTTGGTATTGGCCACTGTTGGAAGACAGGATGCTGGGCTAACGGGACCTTTGGCCTGGCCCGTTTTTATGTTCAAACCTTGACTGGGCAGCTGTGGTTAAATAAGAGTTTCCTAAACAAAGGGATGTGCATTGACCTCAAATTAGATTAAAGTATTAAACAGGGGGCTGGCGAGCCAGAGGGAAGACAAAGCATATTTGCACGTCAGCTCACACGTGGGAGAGGAAAGTGCATGGAATCTCCTTCACTCTCAGATACCATGTCCACTTCTTTATGGTACAAATTTCACCAGCCAAGTATCAAGCGTCAATACCTCAGGCACAATACCAGAAGGAGGTACTTCTTCACACAGCACATAGTCAACCATGGAGTCACAGACAGTTCTCTGGCATATTCCCATCCATCCTGCTGGCCAGACAAGACGATCTTTGTGGCAGATGGCCCCTCACACCAAAAATCACAACAACTGTCAGGTTATGTCCAATCCTAAAAGACCAGTCACTTACCCCAGGCCAATTACACTTTAGACCTTACAAAAACACACCTCATCTAGTCCATGTAGAGATGTATTATCTCAGAAGAAATAAGGGATTGCTTACAAGGCTAAAGCAGGTAAGCATAAGAACGGCCACACTGGGTCAGACCAAAGGTCCATCCAGCCCAATATCCTGTCTGCTGCCAGTGGCCAATGACAGGTGCCCCAGAGGGAGTAATGATCAAGTGATTTCTCTCCTGCCATCCATCTCCAGCTTCTAACAAACAGAGGCCAGGGACACCATTCCTTACCCAGTCTGGCTAACAGCCATTAATGGACCTAACCTCCATGAATTTATCGAGCTCTTTTTAAATGCTGGTATAGTCCTGGCCTTCACAGCCTCCTCTGGTGAGGAGTTCCACTGGTTGACTGTGTGCTGTGTTAAGAAGAACTTCCTTTTATTTGTTTTAAACCTGCTGCCCATTAATTTCAGTTGGAGGACCCTAGTTTTTATATTATGGGAACAAGCAAATAATTTTTCCTTGTTCACTTTCTCCACACCACTCATACTTTTATACATCTCTATCATATTCCCCCTTAGTCTTCTCTTTGCTAAGATGAAAAGTCCCAATCTCTTTAATCTCTCTCCATAGTGGACCCGTTCTAAACCCCCAATCATTTTAGTTGCCCTTTTCTGAACCTTCTGTAATGCCGATATGTCTTTTTTGAGATGAGGTGACCACGTCTGCACGCAGTACTCAAGCTGTGGGCGCACCACGGTTTTATATAAGGGCAATAAGAGATTCTCCGTCTCATCCTCTATCCCTTTTTAAATGATTCCTAACATCCTGTTTGCCTTTCCGACTGCCGCTGCGCGCAGTGGGGGTGTTTTCAGAGACCTGTCCATGATGACTACAAGATGTCCTTCCTGATTAGTTGTATCTAAATTATCGCCCCATCCTATTGTCTGTATCTGGGGTTACTTTTTCCAATGTGCATTACTTTAAATTTATCCACATTCAATTTCTCTTGCCATTTGGTTGCCCAATCGTGCAGTTTTGAGAGATCTTTTTGAGTTCTTCACAATCAGCTTTCGCCTTAACTATCTTGAGCAGTTTAGTATCATCTGCAAACTTTGCCACCTCACAGTGTAGCCCTTTCTCCAGATCATTTACAAATAAGTTGAATAAGATTGGTTCTAGGACTGACCCTTGGGGAACTGGTTACCCTTCTTCATTCTGATCATTTGCCATTTATTCCTACCCTTTGTTTTGTTTCCACACAAACAAGTTGCAGTGTTAAGTTCCAAAAGGTGAATAACATGGCTGTAATATGCAAATTCAATATGCCCTTTAGGCCTAAGTAGCTGAGGATTCCTTGTTTTGCTTAGAAACCTTGCCCACCCCAAAGTGCAAGCAACACAGAGAGAGGGTTTCTTATTACCTTCCCCACAGAGTTCAGGCTGATGGAGTGAGCTCAGGACCCTATCTACTTTTCATAGGGTGCACAGAAGGAGGCATGAAATCAACAAAGGCTTTGTTCTTTAACGTTCCCTGATGGTTCATTTGGTATCAGTGGGCCTCCTTGGTACGTACGACCTGGTAACTTCTTTAGAAAGTTAGCATTTCACATGAATTGATCAAAACAAAAAAGCAGTCAAGTAGCACTTATAAGACTAACAAAATAATTTATTAGGTGAGCTTTCGTGGGAGAGACCCACTTCTTCAGACCATAGCCATACCAGAACAGACCATAGCCTGTTCTGGTCTGGCTATGGTCTGAAGAAGTGGGTCTGTCCCACGAAAGCTCACCTAATAAATTATTTTGTTAGTCTTTAAAGTGCTACTTGACTGCTTTTTTGCTTTGATAGTGTATAGACTAGCACAGCTCCCTCTCTGTTACATTGATTGATGTTTTTCTTTCCTGTTTGGTGACTTACACAGTTACAAAGGTTATTTTGCAAACATTTATAATCACCTTAGTCTAGGGTTCAGATGTTATATGCAAGATTAATGCATGCCGCAACTTACAAGCGTTCCTTAGGTCTTGCTACACTGCAGAGTTTTGTCGACAAAAGCTGTGTGAGTAAATAACTTCCCCTATGCACAAGTGGACCAGCTTCTGAACCTGGTTCTGGTAACATAACTCAGCCCAGACAGAATGTCCTCTAATTGGCTAAAGGGTATCACTTCATCTGAAAGAGCTCTGACTTATTTTTCAATGCTGAAGTTTCACAGAATCACAGACTCATAAGGCTGGAAGGGACCTCAAGAGGTCATCTAGTCCAGCCCCCTGCTTCAAGCAGGATCAACCCCCACTAAGTCATTCCAGCCAGGACCTTGTCAAGCTGGGACTTACAAACCTTGAGGGATGGAAGTTCCACCATCTCTCTAGGCAACGCATTCCAATGCTTCACCACCCTCCTGGTGAAGTAGTTTTTCCTAATATCTAACCTACACCTCTCCCTCTTCAACTTCAGACCATTGCTCCTTGTTCTGTCATCTGACAGCACTGAGAACAGTTTCTCACCCTCATAGCAGTTGAAGGCTGCTATTAAATCACCTCTAAGTCTTCTCTTCTGTAAACTAAACAAGCCCAAATCCCTCAGCCTCTCCTCATAGGTCTTGTGCTCCAGACCCTTAATAATTTTTGTTGCCCTCCGCTCAACCTGCTCCAGCAAATCCACATCCTTTTTATACTGGGGGCGGGGGGGGCCCAAAACTGGACACAATATTCAAGATGTGGCCTCACCAGTGCTGAATAAAGAGAAAGAACCACTTCTCTAGATCTGCGCAAAATGCTCCTCCTAATGCACCCTATTAGTCACCCATCCGCTTCCTTTACAGCCAGGGACTGGAGGCACAGGGTGATGAAAGCCCCAGGTGGGGTTACAGGGAGTTTTGATTAGACAAGCAGGTTCAGGAACTAAACCCAGGCTTCCTGAACCCCCTAGTTAGAGCCTGCCACACGGACCCCACTCTCCTCTAATTGCAAAGCACAGCCTAAGCACTGATTTTCTGGTTCATGCGCTGCTTCTGACGTGCTGCAGGTTTGCCTTGAGTTTAAATATTTGTTCTCCCCGAAGTCACTGATTGAAATCTCCAAACTCAACTCCAGCTTAACTAAGATGGTTGTATTTTCTGGGCTTGAGAATTACACAGGGCCAAGGCGTGTCTGTCACTCTCTTTCAGTCCCAAACCTTGTCTCCCGAGCTGCATAAGGGTGAGGGACGGCGCTGCCGCCAGGGCTACCAGAGGCACAAGCAGCAGATTTCTGGAACAGTTTAGCTTTCACTCAGGAAGCTAAAGAAAATGGCCAGCGCAGAAACACCACTCAGCCCTAGCTCCTCCAGGGGAATTTGGCACCTAAAGCACCTGGTGGATCTGGAGTTGATTCTCTTCTAGCCGCTCCCGATGAGAACAGAGATCATTCCCCCCCCCGTGTGTGCAGCTAAGCGCAAAGGGGCCCTCTGGGATGTGACAATCTGGTCCTTCCTTTCCAGGCTCTGAAAGAGCCGCATGCAGGGCACGGACAAAGATCGGCACCGAGCGCTGATTGCCCCGGTGGGCCACTTTAACAGTGATGGAGAAGAGCTGCATTAGCCATTGGGATCCCCGTCACCAGCCCTGAGCACAGCCTCCTGGTCTCCAATGGGAACGGCCCTGTTCTGTCACTGCACAGAGCTGCTGCCTTGTTTCCTAGGCAGAATAAACGATTTGGCCTTTGGACAAGATTATTTCTGTATGGAACAGGATTGTTATCACTTAATTGAAAATAATTATCCAATGCAAATTAACTGCAAGTTGCCTAGCTGAATAGGGCGAAGGGAGTGTTTCGGGTCAGTATCAAGGGGCTCAAGGCAGGTGTTTTCGCTATGTGTTGCTGTCGCGATAAAGGTGCATTACACGGGGCACTATGGGAGAGGGATAATGTGAGTGTAGGTACTAAAACCACTGGGCGCTCCAACGGAGCAAGCATGCCCGTGGAGAGAGGCTGGACACTAGCAGGTTCTGCCACAGGCAGAAGGATGTTAGTGAGGGCTGTGCTCGTGCAAGTCAAGCTCCTGAGGCCGGCGTGAGTGTTAGAGCCCCATCAGACGACGTTTGCAGCCTGGATTGTAAAGAAGGTGGGGCAGAGAATTCAGATGCGGTTTCCAGTGTGGGCAGATCTGCAGGAAGAAGAGATGATTGCCCTTTGTCTGGCCTCTCCAGGAATGGCTGTCAGTGGGGAGAAGTAGGTTGCAGCTGAGCCAGGGCTGAGCTTCAGGCAAGGCTGGGCAGGGGAGCAAAGGTGCCTTCAAGCCTGCTTTATGGAACTGTAAAAGCTAGTGCTGGTCAGGACCTTTGCAAGGTCATCAGACCCAGCACCTCTCCTCCGTGGGGCCACCCTGCAGGGGTTGTCCATCTTATTCTTGAGACCCTCCCGTACTTCCACAGCCTCCTTCGGCAGCCTGTCCCCAGCTGAATTACCCCGTGAGTTACAGAGGTTTTTCCTAACACCTAACTTAAGTCTTCTGGGCTGCAGCGGAAGCCCATTACGTCGTGCCCTGCTGCCTGCGGCATGGAGAACGGGCACTCAAAGCCCTCTTTATAACAGTGCGTTGCACATTTCGCTAGTGTTATCAGGCCTCCCTTCCCACCTCAACCTCCTTTTCCAAGGCAAAACAACCCCTTCTAAAACCATCCCTCAGAGGTCAGGGTTTCTAAGCCCTTTGTGCTCCTGTGATGCTGGGCCTGGTTGTGGAGTTCCCTGTGTAAGTTGGAGCAGTCTCTGGGCTGCTCCAAGTCTTACTGAATTGCCCCATTCCAGTACTGGGACACCCTGGACACACCCACTGCCCCCCAGAATGTTTTGCATCAAGTCGATGGCATAGAACAGCTGCAAACTCCCCAGTGACTGGCTCGGGGCAGAGCCGGTACAGAGCTCTTGCGGCCATTCCCTGATGCACATGGGTGCAGTACAAAGCAGGTGGACTGAGAGCGGGGTCTGGCTGGGCCTGCTGCACGTAGGCACTGTGCCATCTCCACTGCCTCTGGTTTCCAGTTGTGCCCTGGCCTCCCATTCTTGGGCACTCTGAGGCAGCCACATCAGCGTGGCCCGTGGCTTGAGCTCACACGACATTCCCGTTCCAGTCAGCTATACCCACATGTGCAGCAGAAGGCAGTGGGAGGGAAGCAGCCACGCACTGGCATGAGCTCTGAAAACAGCAGTGGGCTTGTCTGGCTCTGTCAATGCCCACGTTATCCACAGCAGCATCACGCTTCCTCCCCGTGCTGTTAGCGCTGAGCTGGGACAAGGAGAACCACTGCCGGGGATCAGAGCTTGACTTGCAGTGAAAGGGGCCAGGGCCCCAGCCACTGTGTCCAGACTTTGCTAAGTGATGGGGCTGGCACAGAGAAGGTGAGAAGGTGGCTGTTGTCAGGGGCTGAAATTGTTGCCCCTGGCCCTCCTTTTCCAACTGCAGGGGAGCTGGTCAGAGGCCCAGCAGGCAGCTGACCACAGACCATTGGCCCTGCGTGACCGTCAGCTCCTGGGCCATTTCTCTTTCTCCCCTGCCTGCAGTGGGGAGGGTTGGACGAGCCCATCCTGAAGCATACTGGTGGCTCTGCCAATGGACTCATTCACAGCTACCCCAGGGACTGCCATGCAGCTCCCGCAGCTGCGGCTGTGCGCACATTTACCAGCCTGGCATTGGGTTCATTTAGTTTTTTAAAGTGGTTTAAACACCATCTCTTCAGAAGGAGCGAAGAGCTCTTGGTGAGTATCTGTCAGCCCTCGCGAGGTGACGGGAGCTTTACAGGGCAAAGGCCAATTAGACACAGTCAAATATTGTCCTGGTTAAAGACTATTAATTTTCCTCACATTTGTCATGAATTAATTTTTGTGCCTATACCAACAGTGTCGCCTTTACAAATATAACCAGCTCCTCTGCCGGGAGAAGTTAAGTTTGCTTTGATAATGAACTGAGGTGCTAATAATCATTTTGCAATGCAAGAAAGCCCAATTAGTGGCGGCGAGGCAGTGCAGTCTCGCTCTTGGCTCTCAGAATGTGAAAGGCTGGTTAGCAGGGCCGGGGAGGAAGGTGCTGGCGTGCTACGTGCAGGACCAAGATCAGCAGGGACCAATGTTCTGGTTTTGCCAATGTGTCTGGGCTCCTTGGTGGGTTTGTTATAAACACAATGAGCTGAGAAGCGCCTGGAAGTCAGTGTGTTTCTGCACTTCTGCAACCCTCATGCTCAAGGTACAGCTCTGGGGTTGAGTCAGTGACTGTGTGGAGGATGTTACAAATGTCCAAGTGGATGGCGAAAGAGAAGGCCAAGGTCCCCCATCCGCAGTGCTCTGAAAGACTGCTCTAGGGCCATGGAGTGCTCAGCCTGATCTGTCTCATTGGATTTTGCTTCCTTTAAATCTGCTTGCTGTCCTGCTGGTGGCTTTGAGGGACACAGCTTCTCCCACATTGTCATGGCCTGAAGATTGTCAGCCGTAACCGGGACGCAGAACTTACGCATTTTCACCCCAGGCTTCTGGCCCAGCCGCCATTCCATAGTGGCCTCTCTGCCCTTGGACACTTTTTATAGACTAACCAACCAGGTTTGCCATTTCATTTCCTTCACACGAGAGGCCAAGCTGCAGAGAGACAGAGCCTTTGATTCCTGATTGGAAAACAGAGGGAAAGTGCCACTGGGACTCATCTGATTGGTTGACTACCTTCATCTCCGTGCCATAGACACACAGAGCAAAGAACATCTGCAGCAGATGGGCTCCCACACTGTTAAGATGCAGCAGAATAACCACGGCAAAGGGTCCACACGACAGAGGGCAAGCAAGGTCCCTCTCCCCTGGAGGGCAGCACTCCCTGCACCTAAGTAAACGTGGCACTGGGTGGTCCTAGATCTTTTGCATGAGGGCCTGGACTCACTCAGTCCTCTGGTCTCCCCGTTCTTGGCCAACTTACTCTGTTCAGTGTTCTGTCCTGCCACTAGGTTGGGCTTCTTACGCCCTTTGCCTCCCAGTTAAAAAAACTGAGGGACTGTGGAAGAGTCACGCACCAGCTGGGGCTGCTCCTGGCCAGGCCTGGTCCAGCTGCCTCTTGGATTTCGGTACTCCCTATCACCAGCTCCTCCCCACCCCTGACAACACCTTTCTCCCTCCAGGTCACTTATGGCTCTCATACGTCCCAGTGTGGTGGAGAGTCCAACAAACATAACATTCAGTGAACTTATGTCAGGTCTTCAGCTCAATAGTCCTTGTCCACAGGCATCAGGAGGGCAGCAGCTTTGACTGCCTTCCTCAGGCCCAACTGCTGGTCCCTTGGACCAAACTCTACCTTTGCCTGCCTCCTGTAACTCCTTCCAGGACATTCTCCAAGGAGAGTCCAGCTCCTTGTGCTGCTTCCTGCCTTCCCATGGCTGATGCCAAGAGGGCAGGGAGGGATAGCGCCATAGTTTGAGCAGTGGCCTACTAAACCCAGGGTTGTGAGCTCAGTCCTTGGGCGGGATCCGTGGCTATCAGATTTAAAAAAAAAAAAGATGATGATGCTTGGCTTTGTCAAGAGGGTAGGGGACTGGACTCGATGACCTCCCAAGGTCCCTTCCAGCTCTGTGAGATGTGTCTCTCTCTCAATATATATGCACAGTCCTGTCTGGAGGCTCCAGGTCAGCTGTTGAAGATCTGCTCATTAGCTTCCACTGAGAAGGTACCTGCTGCCTCTGAGCCCCTTGGTCACTGTGGCAGTATTAGAGTGGCCAGGTGCCCAGGTTTTGCCCAGGAAGGCTGGTGAGATCTACTGACCAGACACCCAAAACCCAGGTACTGTGGGAGGCTCTAAGTCATCACCTGTGCCAGCCCCATACTCAGCTGAGGTCACCTTCCATGTACTTTGGGTGGCTGCAGGCCCCAGCTCCACAGGTGAGTCCCTCCTTTCCCTGGCAGAGAAGGGGCATGGGAAGAGCAGGGAGGCCTCAGAGAAGAGGTGGGGCCAGGGTGAGGCCTGATGGGTCGGAGAGACAGGGCGGGAGGTTCCACACTCCAGCTGGAGGGTCCAGTTTTTAAATAGTGGCAAGTGGGCAACCCTAGGCAAGAATGGACACATGCTTCCCATCACAGGGACAATAACTCACTCTACTCCAAGTGAGACCTATAAAGGCTTTCCTCAATCATTAGCCAGCATGGATGCTTCTAACAGCTTCCTAGCTGGCCCCTCACCAGGCCACCCCATCTCCTGCCCTGGCTTGATCCCAAGCCCATCTAAACCAATAGGAATTTTTCCATTGATGTCACCAGCTTTGGGTCAGGCTCTGTATCCAAAGACAAAATACTCCAGCAGAGGAGAACTCTGCCAAAGCACATCTCTGAGTAACTGGGTCTTCCTGCAGCTGGTGCAGGTTAGCAAAGACGGTTGCAGGGCAAGCTTTCACTGGGTCAATTGCTCACCAGAGAGGTGTCTTTATTCGAAAATATATTAGACTGGTGCAGAAGCCCTCTGAGCTTTGGCAAACAGGGAACAGAGTCAGCCAGAGCAGTGCTGGCTGCCTTCTTACTACGAAGAGGAGACTTTCTATTCTGACTAACAGTGAAGGGTGAAACAGAATTTGGAATTCCATGTTGGCCCACGTGTACACAGCGGGTTTCTAGAGGTATGTTAGCAACAAAGAAGGTGTTGAGGGAGACTGTGGGACCCTTACTGAATGGGGAAGGCACCCCAGTGACAGATGGTGTGGAAAAAGGTGATGTACTCAGTGCTTTTTTTTGCCTCTGTCTTTACAAAGAGGGTCAGCCCCTGGACTGCTGCACTGGGCAGCCCAGCATGTGGAGGAAGTGGGTAGCCCTCAGTGAGGAAAGAACAGGTTAAGGAGTATTAGAAAAACTGGACATGCGCAAGTCTATGAGGCTGGATCTAATGCAGCTGAAGGCACTCAGAGAATTGGCAGTTGTGATTGCAGAGCTATTTATCAGTATCTTTGAAAAGTCGAGGTGGTCGGGGCTGGTCCTGGACAACTGGCAAAAGGCACATGTGGTGCCCATCTTTTAAAAAAACGAAGGAGGAGAGTCCAGGAAACTACAGGTCAACCAGCCTCACCTCACTCCCCAGCAAAATAATGGCACAGATCTGCAAGGAATCCATTTTGAAGCACTGGGAGGATAGGAAGGTGATCAGGAACAGTCAACGTGGGTTCACCAACGGCAAGTCGTGCCTGATCAACCTGATTGCTTTCTATGATGAGGTAACTGGCTCTGTGGACAGGAGAAAGGTGGTTGACGTGGTGTACCCGGACTTTAGCAAAGCTTTTGATACAGTCTCCCACAGCGTCCTTACCAGCAAGTTAGAGAAGTATGGATTGCATCAATGGACTAGAAGGTGGCTAGAAAGCTGGTTGGATCATTGGGCTCAACAGGTAGTGAGTGATCAGAACATCGACGGCTGGCTATCAGCCCTGAAGGCCAGTTCTGGGGCCGGTTTTGTTCAACATCTTCATTAACGACCTGGACAAGGGGGTGGATTGCACTCCCAGCAAGTTTGCAGAGGAATCAAAGCTGAGGGGAGAGGTAGCAATACTGCAGGGTAAGGGCAGGGTCCAGTGTGCTGCTCACTCGTTTTGGTCAGGAAAAGCAAGCGGCGGAATACGAAACTTCCCCATTTTATGGGCTGAGTGACCGATTATAGCTATGAAACATTAAGACAAAACCACCATTTGAAAATGAACATATCAGACTCTGCCAGCCCCTCTTCTGAGCCCTTCCGCTGGTAGTGAATAAAGATATAACACTGAATCACACGAGGAGCCCTGAACTGATCGTGTCGAGGATGAATTACAGGAGTAATAATGAAATTCAAAGGACTGTTTCTACCATTGTTACAACTGTGAGATATACTGGAGCAATCACTGAAAATACAAGACATGCTGAAAACAGGATGCTTTGGAAAAGGTGAAACTCTGCAAAAAGTTATCAACTTTTAAAAGAGTGTAAATAGTTGCAAAGTTTGTGTAGATTCTCATACTACTACTTCCTTTCCCAGTGTCTTCTGGGTAGCTCCACTCCAAACTCTCTCTCGAGTACCCTAGTCTGTTCTCCCCCATAGAGGAAAAATACAATAGCAAACAAATGTTTGACTGATAACAAGAGTTCTATTAGAAGTTTGATTTTTGGAGCTGCCGTAAGTACTATGTTTTGCCCCAAATCTGTCTGATTACTTGTACTGATCGGTTTAAGAAATTCTCACCATACTAACTTGTTTTGAATATGACAGCGCACTGTAAACACAAAGATAGAATCCTGCTTTTAGAAAATAAAAATGAATATTGATGTAAAAGTGTTTGCTCAGCATATGCATAGAATAAATGACAAAGTTGGTTACAAGCTAACAACTTTTGTCTCTGTGATTTTCATTTCCCTGTAGGACAGCTGAAAACAGAATCAGGTTCATTTTGGAGGCATTATACTGCAATGCCAAGAGACCTTTACCTGAGTGAATAGGTGTAAGTTTATATACAAGTCTGAATCCTCCCCGTTCCATAGCACCCACGTATCTTCCAGTCACATGATAATTGCCAAATTTCAGATCAACAGTCTAAATAGATGAGTAGAGTGTGGCTGACTAAGCTATACACAATCTGCAGTTTAGGTGGAATTTTCTAAGTTTAAATTTGAAATGAGCATCTGTAAAATTCTGCTTTAATTAAACAACGCAATGTGTATGTGAGGATTTTTTGTATTATTATTTAAAAGCTTTGTGGTTACTTTCTTCTTTTGTTAAAAGTAAGTCATTAGAGTCAAAATTAAAAGGCAAAATGAAAAACCACTAGGCATAAAAAATCCACCAAGAGTTCAAAAGAACCTCTTAAGACACAAGTTGAGTGGAGGAGGAGGAGGAGGAACAAGATGTATCTAGGCTGCTCAGTCAGTGGCAAATTTTCCATACACCAGAGCTCCTCAAGCTTACATTCTGCTTAAGCCCCAAGCAACAGGATAAAAATGTATTTCTATGCAAGTGCTGCCACGTTCGCAAAGTGATTAGGGAGTTGTAATGTTGAACATTGGCCTTCACAGCATTGTTAGTCCTCATTAACTTTGCTTGAGAAAGTACATTCAATGGGATTTCAAGTGGTAACAGTCCACAGAACAGCGTCCTCAACCAGGCAGCTTTCATGGTTAATTTATAGCTGGAAATGTGGGTTTTTTTTTTAAAGAAAGAATTCTTATACAGATAGATGTTCTCACCTGGTAAATCTGTGTGACGATCTCCATTGGGAAACCATTCCTGAGTCACTTGGGCCAAGCTATCAGACATTACAAAAATCAAAGGAGCTTTCCCAGGTCATCAAGAGAGATATTCATTCTGAGTTGGCACATCAAACTTTCTCTGCAGTTAGTCCTCACAGGAGAGCCATCTGCTCTGGGCCTCATCTCCAGCCCACTGACATCCTTCCATTGACTTCAGCAGGTTTTGGACCAAGCCCTCTGTGAACTCCTTGTATTGGGTTAACGACCATAGCGATGAGAGCGGGGTGAGCTTGAATATGTGCCGGAGAAAACAAACACTCATGAAAAATGATATGTAAGGCCCTGCTTGTGTCACGGGACGATTGTCATGTAACTGAGCCAGCGTTGTGGCCACCACATGGACAACAGCGGAAAAGTCATAATGGACTTTTACTAATTGTGGTGACTGAGGAAAGCCAGAAAAGACCTGCTTATTTAAGAGAGTTGGTGGAACGATATGACTGCTCATACCCTAGGCCATGCCTGCAAATTTCTTTGCTACAACCATATCAGGATCATTAGAATCATGGAGTACTAGGACTGGAAGGGACCTTGAGAGGTTGTCGAGTCCAACCCCCTGCCCTCATGGCAGGACCAAGTACTGTCTAGACCATCCCTGATAGACACTTATCTAACCTGTTCTTAAATATCTCCAGCAATGGAGATTCCACAACTTCCCTTGGCAATTTATTCCACTGTTTGACCACCCTGACAGTTAGGCACTTTTTCCTAATGTCCAACCTAAGCCTCCCTTGCTGCAGTTTAAGCCCATTGCCTCTTGTTCAAAGGTCTGATAGAAGGACCCCCACCAGGTACCATCAGCTCCGGCAGCTGACGAAATTGAGGAGGAAGCCTAACACTGAAGGATCTACAGTTTCCACACTACTGCAAATAGAGTCAGGCCTTGCTGATAATGTGGGTCTGGCAGCAGCACTGGGATGTTATTCTGTGGTGCTCTGCAAACTGACTTTATCAATGATAGACTTCATTGTTGAATGAACTTTACAATTCTGTCTTTGAATTCTACTCTGGAAAAACCTCTGTGCACACCTGGCATCTGACGGAGCCAGCCTGTGGGTTCTCAGATACCTATTTGCTGATGCATGCAATGAATTACAGTCACCTCTTTTCACACCTGCTAGCCCTGGAGAGCTAACACAGCTACAAGCGAGAGAGGAGGGTCATATTTTTTCTTGTGCATCAGCAGTGGAACCATTTTGTTAAATCCAATTGGAAACAGATTTGCAGCTTCATTGAAGAGGTTTGCTCAGGTGACACAGGACATAGTTTAACCGGCAGAATGTTTACTGCCTGGTGAATGCAACCAGAAGGCAAGAACCCAGGCTGACTTTCAGCTCCCAAGCTGTGAGCTGGCCATTAGAAAAATATCCCCGTTTCAAAATGGAGCATATTTGATTGGACTCAGTGACACCCAATTACCCTGGAACTCCACCATGTCATTTCTGAGACGGTTTTCTGACTTACAGCCACTCTTTAAACCTCCGGAAGAATGAAACTCCTCTAGGGCTTGAACTTCCAACACTCAGGACACAAGTAAATGCAGTAGGGATCACGTGTCATTGTGAGAAACACCTTAAAGGTATGACTTTCAAGCTGTGGTTTGTGTGGTGAGGTCCCTTCTCAAGGGACAATACCTTAGATTCAAAATTATACCTTCAGCACCTAACTATTCTTCTCAGTGTTCTTCAAGTCACTCGCAGAAAGGTGCTGTGTAAATTAAAATCTTGTCTCTTTCTCCAGCAGAAGTTCAACAAGCGTTATCTCACCAATGTGTCTCCTTAATATTGCTACAATTTGGTAAGATATATCTTCCGGCTTGGTCCTTACCCTGCCCCAGCCCAGCACAGAAAATGTGGAGTTCGCTTATTTTGTTGCTCTGTCCCTTGGGACAAACTTATTCTTTGTAGCTGCATGTAGTTTGGACAAGCTTTTGTGCAAAAACTTTCCCCCCCCACCCATGGAGTCTGTACTTTGTGCAGGCAGATCCAAGACAGCTTCTCACTAGGAATTTAACATTGTTTTGATAACTACTCAAGATGTCCTTTGTACCCTTTACCCACTCATTCAGAAATGCACTTTTGAATAACTCATACATGGCAAGTATCAGAGAGGCAGCTGTGTGAGTCTGTATCTTCGAGAACAACAAGAAGTCCTGTGGCACCTTATAGACTAACAGATATTCTGGAGCATGAGCTTTCGTGGGCAACGGTCTGCTTCATCAGATGCATGGGGGGGCAGCAGTCAGCAAGAAAGGCATTCTAGTGCCCTGCGGCTTGGCTTTCAAAAGCCTGTGTCTCTCCTTGGGATTTGTGCTTATAAATCACCTAGGCACTCTTCAAACATCCCACCCTTCATCTTATCTATGAATCATAGCATCATATATGAAGTGGCTACTAGGGGTCTCTTTCCGTCAACTACATCATCAGGTTTTCTTCATAATGCAACGTTTGTGGTGATTCCTTTAGATACTAAGAATGAGACCTTTACAATGCTTTCTATAGGTTTTATGGTTGCTATGGCCCTCAAAGGCTCTACCTGGTTATCCTAGTCTTCTGCAGGAAAAGTTTACTTGGTGGTCTTTGAAACCAGAAAGCTAAAGGACCTCAGGTGGAAACCTGACCCCACTGAAGACAATGGGACTTTTGCTATTAGCTTTAGGGGGGCTGGGATCACAGGCTTCATTTGAGGGGGTAAGGGAGGCAGCAGTCCCTTCCCCCACCAAGAACTTGCCACTGCAGGACATTGGTTCCTGCTTCCTCTCTACCTGGGAGTGTGAGGAAGATGGGATACTTTATGTCTCTCTGGTTCTGCTGTTTCTCTGAGGCTGTCCCCTCCTGCAGCCTCACTGATTGGAAAGCTAGATCACTGTTCTCTCTTGTCCCCCTGGCTATTCTTTGCGCTATCACCTAGGAAGAAGTCACTGTAAGAGCAGCAGAGCTAAAGAATGTCCAGCTACTGGGATCTTTCCCTGCTGTCCAGAAACAAGCATGCTGTCATACCATAAATGTTGCTTACATTTCACTGAAAACTTTCTTATTCTTTCCAACGCTCCAATTTTGGGGGAATAACACCCCAGGGTGGGGCATCTATTCTTCCATTTAGTTCCACTTCGCACTTGTCTGAGAGAGATGTTCCTTTACAATGGGCTGGGTCAGATTGCCAGATGGGGCTCAGGGAGTTACACACAAACGTTGATTTCTCAGCAGAACAGCAAATGCAGTTTTAAATTCTAAGGCCTTCATGTGGAGCTCTAGAGGCCAATTGCAGGGCCTCAGTTTTTCTCTATCATCTCTGCCAATCTGATCTGGGCAGAAATTCCTTCTGGTTCCCATACGTAATGATCCTGAACACACGGGCAAGACCGGGGGAAGAAATCTCAGCAGCAACTCAGAGCCCTCCTCATACAGAGTCCCATCGCTGGCAGTCGGAGAGATCTGCTGCTAGCAGTCGCCGATGGGTCACATGCCAGTGTCAGCAGTGCCGGCATACCAACCCTTCCATCAGCTCTCCCTGCTCAGTCTTGCGGCCAGTCAGGTTTTCTGTTCATGCTGCTCCTGGTGGCAGGTGGTTCCAGAATTTCACTCCTCTGATAGTTAGAAACCTTCACCTAATTCCAAGCCTAAATCTGTTGATGGCCAGTTTACAGCCATTTGTTCTTGTGCCAGAATTGACTCACCTTTAACTCCTCTTCCTGCCTGGTGTTTCTCTCTCTGGTGCATTTTAGAGAGAGCAGTCCTAACGCCCCTCAGTCTTCGCTTGTTAGGCTAAACCAGCCAAGCCCCTCGAGCCTCCTCTCATAATGTAGGTTGTCCATTCCTCTGATTACCCTAGAAACCCTTCTCAGCACCTGTCCCAGTTTGAGTTCATCTTTCTTTGACATGGGAAACCAGAATGGCTTGCAGCCTTCCAGATGAGGTCTCACCAGAGTCTTGTACAATGGTATTAACACTTCTCTGTCTCTACCGGAAATAGTATCAGAGGGGGAGCTGCATACATCTGTACCCACAACACCAACAAGATGTCCTGTGGCACCCTCTAGACTAACAATTTGTGGAGCATAAGTTTCTGTGGGCTGACGAAGTGGGTCTTTGCCCACCAAAGCTTATGCTCCAAATATTGTTGCTTTATAAGATGCCACAGGACTTCTCGTTGTTTCTACTGGAAATACATCCCCTGATGCATCATCCTAGGGTTGCACTCACCTTTTTTTAACAGCATCACATTAGTGGCTCTGTGTCATTGTGATCCATCAGTACACCCAGGTCTTTCTCCTCCTCCGTAGCTTCCAAATGATCAGGCCCCAGCATGTGGTTTTGGTGGTAGGCTCACAACTGAACAGTTCCACAGTAGCATGAGTAGAAAGATTTACATTTGCGAAAGCTTCTAGGTGGATTAAGTCCAAAGGGGACCCTATTGATTCCCTAGGGAAGTACCAGTGGGAGCCGGGCTCCAGTGCAAAAGAAGCTCGTACAACTAATGTGGGATAAAAAGTGTAAAAAGAAGAAACAGAAACCCCTATTGCCAGACACTTCATGCTGGTATAATGGCATCCGCAGTGTGTGTTGGGTGAAGCAGCACCTGCTCCTGTTTGTTTCAAGTCACTGGCTGACCTTGTTTCTTGGGCTATGTGCAGGGGTATATACTGCTTCCTTCTTCACTGCACACGATTTGTGATTGTACAGACCTCTGTGGTAAGCTTCAGAGCGCAGCTAGTTTTAAATAGAAACTCAGCCTTCTTTTGGAGAAGTCTCCCCAGTTTCCTACCCCAACAGATCTTTTGTTCCTTGGGATACCAACTCTCCCAACCTCCAGCCCCGCAGCACCTCCTGGACAGCAAAGCGGCAACAAGCCTTAAATTGCAGACACGGGGGTTGAAGTTGGACGAAGAAAAATTACAGTCAGGGTGGTTAAATGCTGGAGTAAATTTCCTAGGGAGGTTGTGGGATCTGTGTCCTTGGAGATATTTAAGAGCAGGTTTGACAAACATCTGTCAGGGATGATCAAGATGGTACATGGTCCTGACATGGAGCTGATGGCCTCTTGAGGTCCCTTCCAGTTCTAGGATTCTACAAATTCTCTCTTCTCTCCTCCCCACCCTTAATATATGGAGATAAACAAACACAACTACCTGCAGTACTAGATAAGACGGATCCTTCTGCCCATCTCCTGCACCCCACACTCCATGCTGAGCTAAAGCCCTTTATTTATTCACACACTGTAGGCTTCTTCATTCTGTTTCACCAACGCATATCAACTGTGACCCTGAGACACCACCCTCTCCTGGGATAAGCATGTTTTCTAGTCCCAGGCATCTCTGGAGTGCAGGCTGACAGCTCTTTACAAGAAGGAAAACTAGCAGGTGGGAAGGATGACATACTGACGTGCACTTTGGTTTAATAGGATAAAACCGAGAGGGATCAAATTTACTCAGGTCTGCAGTTCCCGTGGCCTAGATGAGGCTCATCCGGAGACATTCTCCTTTAATTAGTGCATTGTCTGACAGAGGCTTTGCTGGTGTGTACTTCTGCCAGCGTGGTCTGTGCTTGTCTAGGATTTCCCTCGTCCTTTCCTGCCCTGGCTTTTTGCCTTGTGTAAAAATATTTCCAAATCTACAATTTTAATTCCTTTGATAACTTGCTGGCCTTGCAGCCCTGCCATGAACGCTGACTGCAGAGGTGAGGCTCCCAAGCACATGCTCCTGACTTGATTCTATGGAATGTAAGAGGATGATCTTCGACTTCAGGGTCACGAATGTGGCAGTAAAGACCTGGGTCCAATCTCCAGTGCTGTGAGACTCCTCCTGCCCCAGTGCCCATCTCCTGATGGCCAAAACCGCCCCCCCCCATTCGTCTGTTCTCTTTCGAATGTAAATTCGTTGGGACAAGGACTTGCACTAGGGCCTGGCCTACACCACAGACCTTTTTTGGTCCCTGGGGGCGTGAAAACACGCACAGCTGTACCTACCTAACCCCAGCAGCAGTGCGCTAGCAGGAGCATTTCTCCCGCTGGTGTAGGAGCTGCCCCACATAAGTACTGCCACTGCCCCAGTGCAGCGTTTGCAGCGCAGCTCTGTGCTGAATGCACGTCCAACACGCAGCCCCTTGCATCCCTGAGCTCAGCTGGGGTCTTCTAAGGTCCGGCTTCGCAGGCATGCACAGACACCACTCCCATTGGTATCCATGGTGTTAGTTGGGATCCAGGCAGAAGTGCTCCAATCATACAGTGGGCCCTACTAGATGAGCACTGGGCAGAGACTCAGGAGACTGGGCCTCAATTCCTAGGCTTGCTGGGCAACCGTGGGCCAGCCGTTACTATTACCTACTGATCGTGCTAGAGAAGGTGGGAAGAAAAGGGTTTACCTATTATTGCATAGCTGACAACCCTTTGGTTGGAACTGGCATAATTTAGCCTCATTAACAAAGACGAGGGATATTTTTCTCAAAAGATAATGTATACTCTATGTATCATTTTATGTATCCCCACTGAAAACTTTATTTGGTTGGTTCCTTTGATACAGTATTTATCCATACAAAGGTTTTATTTGAGTATAAAAATACTTTGTTCATTAAAAACAACAACAAGACTGCCATTAAGGTATTGAACTTCAGAATTATATTTGTGGAAGCAGGTAAATTGGTTGTATTCTGTAGCTTGCTACACAATTTTATCTTTAAGAAAGCAGGACTTCCACCCTCAGGAAAACAAAGGCATTTTTCATTCAGGATGTCAACAACTGTCACGTTTTTCAAACAATTTTCTCTTGTTTACCAGTTAGCAAAGATATTTGTTATTCAATCAAGGAATTGCTTCCTCCTAGTTCACCTGCTCCTGGCACCTAAACTTGCAGTGCTGTGATGATATCACGTGAGTTTCCATGTGTCCTAGGCACAGTAAACCAATTTCACTGCAGCTGGGTGAGAAACAAACAAAAAAAAAAAAAAGCTTCTCCATGAAGACTGACTTTTGTACTGCTGTCTACTTTCCCCTCCCCTGCCCTTCTCCCCAGTGCAAAAGCTTCTCTTTAAAGTCAGGCTGCATGGGAATCACATGGGCTTACCTACAGTGCTCTGACAGGTCGAGCATCCTTAAGAGGAATCTCCTGAAGGGAAGCAAGGCAAACCTCCTACTACGGACCTTTCCCCTTTCCCCTCAGTTAGCCAAACAATCAAAACCCCCCAAACAAAAACCCCAACCTTTCATTGATTTACAGAAAAAGAGGAACTGCCAAAAATACACTATGACTTTACTTGTGTACCTTAAACCCAGTGAACAACACAAAGGGAGGCAAAATACTCTCTTTAAAAGCAGCTGAGATTCACAGGCTCAGTATTTGTTGTCTTGTTGGTTTTACATACCCAAGCCTGTATGCACAGGTGGACTCAAATTGTACAGCTTAGCACAGGGTCAAAAAATACCACAGCAAAACAGTGGTAAGACACGCGCCTCTCCCACCAGAGCCTAATGTTAGTGGATTAGCAGCTGGATTTCTGGTTTGATTTCTTTTTCCGCTGTTTTATACAAAATAAATCCTCATCAGTGGGGGGACTACTGTCCATCTTGTGTCTCTGCCTTCTCTTTTTCTTCTTCTTCCTAGCTGCATCCAGCAGCTCCTGGCCAGTTTTCACTTTCCTGCCATGTGGAGAGAAGGCAGAGCTGTGATGCTTTGTGCTGCTCCTCTTCTTGCCTTTTGGGGAGGGCGTTCCACCCCCCCTAGGAAAGTCCTCCTCCTGGTCATTATTCCTCTGGAACTCTTTCTTGTGCTTCTCTTTGCGTTCATCTGCCTGAGACTTCTTATGGGCCTTTTTGTGGCGCTTTTCTTCTTTAGGACTCTTGGTATGCTCTTTCCAAAGGGTTTTCTTTTTCTTATGACACTGTCCCCTATGCTCTTCTTCCTTGCGCAGTCTCTTCAGCTGTGCTGGCAAAAGCCCGGCTGCTTCAAGTTCTGTAAAAGAGAACAGTTGCTTTTAACAGTCACTAAGAGGCCAGAACCGTAACTCTTGAAAACCACAGCCCTATTTACAGGTTGGAGCCAGCAACAGACCACCACAGGTATGTAAAGTCTAAGGATCCTGATAAAACTCTGACATTTTGGCAAATGCTGGGTAAGCCAGAAGTGTATCATCATAGCATTTGAAAGTGCAGTTGTGTCCAGAAAAATGAGATTAGGCCTTTCCATATTCATTCTCTCTCAGTGACTTCATATCAAATTTGTTCTATTTTAAAAAAATTACTACCTTTTAAGTGCCAGACAGAAGCCCCTGGCATTCAGTCTGGGATTGGAAAGTCAAAGGGTAATATTTTACCTTTTTAGGTGTCAAGATTCTCCAATTCAAAAATTGCTGACTGGGCTGTGAAGCAGACATATTTACTCTACAGAGGGGTCCTGCTGAGATTTGGAGCAAATAAAGCTCAGACTCTGCCAGCTTTACTTATGTTCGGTGGTACCTTCCTCCACAAAGGGTCTTATTGCAGGCAAGTGGCCATTCAGACGCTCTGCTTACTTTAACCCATTTTAACTGTTTTTGGTAAAAGATTTTTAAAAACAATGTACAATTCAGAGAAGATACCCCATCAGTTTATAACCATTTCAGAGCTAGTCAGATTTTGGGGTTAAAGCATTTTCCAGTGTCCTTTTCTGAGGTTACTAAACTCATTCATTATACCTTGCTTGGCTGAGATAATCCTCATCAGCATCGTCTACAAGCATGTCAAACATGCGTCCCCACTGAATTGTCTTGTGGCCTGCCTGGTGGGGGTGGGCGGAGGCTCGGCAGCGCTGTGCTGTGATGAGTGGGTGTCAGGACCTGCTCAGCAATAGTGCGGCATTGCTCTCCGTGGTGGAGCCCGGCAGATGGGCACAGCAGTGCCTGGTGCTGGGGGGCGGCACAGGAGGGGCTGTGACCTGCAGCCCTGCCCCATTACTGTGCAGAGGCCGGAGCCTGGGGCAGGGCCAGAGCTGCGGCAGGGAGTGGGTGCAGGGCAAGCTGGCACTTCAACACTGTGGCTCACCAGGCGGCTGGATGGGAAGAGCCCCATGGCAGCCTCCTGCCTGGGGCAGTGCTTGGGGCGCCTGGGCGAGCCAGGTGGGGTGCCCCAGCCTGGTACTGAGCGAAGCCCCCGGCCCATGAGCACCATGCGCCTGCTGCTGCTCACTAGCCAGGTACCCGGGCCAGCCTGCAGGGAACCTCACCAGGAGCAGCACCTCAGGCTCACCTGGGCTCTCACCCACTGCCAGCTGGCCAGCGTCCAGCCCTTCATCCTCACCCAGCCCCTCACCCTCAACCCCCTCACCATGTCCCCCCCCCACAGCTCCCCTCCACTTCCCCAGCCAGCACCCATCCCTTCGGTCTCCCCCATCACCCTCCCCCAGCCATGTCCCCCTGCTGCCCCCATCTGAATTAAAAAGGACGTTAAATTTATATTTAAATTAAAATTATATATAAGCAAATAATTTTACACATAACATTTTATGAACTATTAATAAAATTATTAAACAGTAAAATTCACATTAAATATTAAATTCTCAATTAAAAGTATTGTATTATATTCAAACAAGACCCGGAAAAAATTATAAAATATACAAAAAACCAATCTCCAATAATAAATAATTACGACTTTCCAACAGAAGTACATTTTCTTTGGTGGCCCTGAAAGCTACCAGTTTTCATTTGTGCGTCCCTCAGTAGGCTGAGAGTTTGACATGCCTGTTCTACAATACCGAGAACCCTAAGATTACAAAACGCCTAACAAAAAGCAGGCCGTGTACCAATATAGCCTAATGAAAGACTATTTCAAAAAAAAACCATGATGGCCAGCGAGAAGCATTTCACAACCATACCCTACCGTCAACCTTCCTCTTGGCCCTCTGAGCTCTCCTCTTGATGTCATACTCATCATCATAGTAGTAGATGAATGGAGAAGATGGGAAAGTTCCACTGACCATCCGCTTCTCGGAGCACTCCTGCAAATCACATCTGACGGTTACAACATGCCGTGACATTATGTAAAAGTTTGGACTATTGATTTTGGAGTTACGGAAATAAACCAAATTCTCCAAGCCAGAGTGGCACTGGCTATAAATCAGGCTTATTCCACTTATATCTACGGATCAGTGTTGATTTACATCAGCTGAAGATCTGATCTTAAGTTCTTTAAATCCCAACAACTGTATTAGTTTGCAGCAGCCCTGCCTATATTTCTGTCACAATTGTGCTTAGGAAGCAACATCTATTTAAATGTTTATTTAACTTCTTTGCTACTATCAGTTGATAGCTAGGGGAGTGACAGATGGAAACCCAGGTCCTTCCATTGTTTACTACAAACCTGCTCTTAGTTTGATTGAGAAAATGATGTAGCAAATGTAATACACATACAAGTGAAGGGTTAGAGTCAGGCATGCTGTAGGCAGGTACTGCACAAAAAAATCAGTTGACTAAATGAGAAGATCTTGGCAAAATTAACTTTCTGAAAGACAATGAATCAAGACACATTCGACAGCAGACTTTGCCCGCAAATACGTCAGACTGGCTGTGAAAATTGGATGGGAAAATCTAGGCTCCTGAGTCACAGGAACTGATTCGTTTAATTGTACGCAGAACTTCACTTACACTTGAGCTTGTTTCTCAATCACAAAGATGGGCAGATATGAGTCGTACAAATCACACAAATTAAGCATTACTGCCATTTTGACAGCCAGTCTGGCTAAACTTTTATTACTTCCTATAACCCTGACTGAACTTATTCAGGAAGCCATGTGATATGAATGGCTTTGTATTTATGCTTTTAAATTTTTTGGAGGCGTGATTCTTTTCCTCTCTGAACATTGCCCAAATCTGCTTAAGTCTGTCTTTTAGTTCCCATGAAATCATCAGTGGCTTTCACCTTTCGGCTGTTCCCGCGTATGCTTACAAGGGCAATTTCCCCACCTTTGAGATTTGCAGGAATGAGACACCCCCAGCTTAATTTGCTTCATTAACTGGTCCTACTAGTGACAGTTAACTCCACCTCTACAAAAGCAAAGTCTGAAGGAACGGGGTATGTTTAATTTGGAAAAGAGGAGATTAAGGAAGGGACATGACTACACCCTTCGAACACCTGAAAGGCTGCCATAATGGGATGGATAAAGGTTGTTCTCTCTTGCCACAGAGGGCAGAAGAGGCAGCAGTGGTACAGCATGGCAGATTTAGATTAAATCTCAGGAAAAACTTCCTCACTGTAAGCACAGCAGAACAATGAAACAGGCTGCCTAGGGAGCTGTAGAAGCACCTTCCTAGAAGGCTGCAGAAGGAGACAGGATGGCCATCTGACCTCAATTGTTTTGGGCACAACAAATGCTGCATCTGAGTGGGGGTTTGATTACCTATCCCTTGTGGTCCCTTCTAGGCCTATGGTTCTATAAGTCTATCATATAACGTAAGTATCTAGGAAAGAGATACACACTGGACCACAGAACTTCTGCTCCAGGTCAGGTGATGATCATTGGCACAATAAATTTAGCCATCTGCTTCCAGCAGTAACCAGTACCTGACATGCCAAGAATGTAACCCTCCTGCCAAACTCCTCCAAACACAGATGGGAAGGAGGATGGCTAACAAACTGGTTACTACTGGACCCACCAAAAGGAGGACACTGAAGTATGTTTAGTCCCATTTAAATAGGCCATCGACGGGGCTGGAATGGGACAGACAGGCAAAAATGGGTGAAAGGTCTACCCATGAACCAGAGCTACTGTTGCACCTTTTTTTCTAAAGAATTCTAAAGCATTTTTCCTTTTTTAGACTGGGAGAGCCATGTCTGGCCACAGCCAGAGAGCTGCTGGGCAAGGACACCATATGGACATTCTCCAATAGAAACGTGTAGGTCTCAGACTCAGTCTGCTCCCTTTAGGGACATGAAATATATCTGCTGCTGCAGTTTGTAATCATCTGCATCTAACTACTGATAATTACAAATCCCAAACATTTTCCTATTCTTGCTTTCTACGTGGTGCTTTCTACGTGGTGAATATTGGAAAGTGCAAGGCAATTCTTTAAAAAAAGGGGACAAAGGATTTCCGAGTACGTTAAGCAACTAATGTTCCCCCTCTTCTGCTAAGGTCAGTTTGACAAAATGCCCATAGGATGAAATCTTAAGATGTAAGTTGGAAAAAACATCCTTTAAATCACAGTGGCATGAGCCAGTCATCGTAACAATAATTCACTGTAAAGCTAGTGGCAGAGAGAGACTGTTGGGTCTCCAGAAAGAGCAGGGTTCTGCCCTTTGCATAATCCCGGCTCTTACACCCCCCCGTTGCCATTGCTCCATTCAGGTATGCAGGAATAAAGAAGCAGAACTGCATCTTTAGTACATTAAAAGGCTTCAAAGATGCCTCTTGTACACTTGGCCAAGGTTTAAGATGAGAGATACTCAGGAAGAGGCATTAGGGTTGGAACTCTATACTGAGTAAGTCAAAGGAAATATTAAGCCAAGAAAGTGCCAGAAATGTACTCAAAAGTAACACCGATGCCGCTTTAGACAAGTAATGCAAAGACACCTTATCTCCTTTGATGGCTGTGAGACACACTCCCCCCCCCCAAATGTGTTCTGAGACGCTGCATGAAGTCTAACAAGGCCTGTGCCGCAGTCAGATGGTCATTTCGTTATTTTCATTTTGTTAACATGCTGACAGTAAAGCCCTGGTGGATGAAATGCACGTGCCTCCAAAACCAGCACTTCTGCTCCCTCTTAACTTCACTGCACTGAGTAATCGTCTTGATTGTGTACAACATGCACTTTTCCACAGCCTCCTCTCTCCAACATACTGCCACTGCTGCCGTACACTTTGCACATTCAAATGCTGTAGGGACATTTTTCGGCATTAGAGGTAACAAGCAGGTCTGAAAGCAGAGCCTGTTACTAACTCCAGGGAGGCATTTTCTACCTGATTGAAGCATCTGGACAACAATGTTAGGCACATATGCAGTCACTACCTGAGCAAAACTTGCAGGGAACTCTGAGTAATGTAATGTAATGGGTTGTCACTGATTAATGTGGGAAGTTGTTACACTTAATAGTGAGTGCCTTAAAAATTAGCGCGTCCTCATTATGGCTGTTCCAGCTGATGCTACAGATAATAATGAATGCAATATAATGATCTGATACTAATGAAATGGAGCATTCTTGAAAGTCCAGTGAAAAAAAGATTTACCATCAACATCAACCCGTTAACTGAAGCTATAGCTTTAAAAAGACTGTATTCCTAGTAGACAAGTAATACACTAATAGGCTCTGTCTACACTAGAGAGTTTTGTTGATAAAACTGGCATTTTGTTGACAAAACCTGCAGAGTGCACATTCCCAAAGCATTCTGTCGACAGTAAATTGGCAGAATGTGGCACTTCTGTCAACAGTGTTCTGATGCTCCCCCATGAGGCAGAATGCCTCTGTTGACAGAAAGCTGGTGTGGACGCTCTGGAGGGCCCTCTGTTGACAGACAGGGCTTCCGGGACACTGGGCAGCCCCGTCTGTTGTGCTTCTGGTTGGCTGTTCTGTCGAGAGCATGGCTAGGCTGCCCAGCTGCTCTCTCTTGACAGAGTGGATTGCTCTTTTGATCTGCTTGGCTATCTGGCTGCGATCCGTCAACAGAAGTTTTTTCAGAAGATATCTTTTGACAGAAATTTCTGTCAACAGATAGTTCTAGTGTAGACATAGACTAAGTCTATGGAAACTGTAACCTCAACGCATCAATGTTGTATTAAGTATACAGCCAAGTAATGGAGGAAGTGTGTTGGCCTAGGAATTAGGTACCCTCTCACTGTTGTTTCACATTTTGGGAACGGTGAGAGTCTAGTGAATTGCTAAATTTCTAGCAAGCACTGAGGATTTCAGATTTCACCAACTGGAGTGAGAAGTAGCTTAAAATATGATGGGCCACTGTGCAAATGTTGGCTGAAGCAGTTCTTTATGAGACTGTAGCCCGAGCTCTCTCTCTTCTCTCTCCATCAGCACAGCACACTTTGGCTTTACAGGGAAGGCGCACCGCTGTGTGCAATTTATTTCCTGGGGCTTGGAAACAGCAAGTTGAGGAAGACCATGCAGAGCATGGTAGTTACAGCAGTTTATTATTTGGAAATTCCTTTAGCCTTTGTCGGTTCTAAAGACAGACTTTTAAAATCCATCTCGTAGAACCCTGAGTTGAGAGGTGCAATGATGTTTGTACTTGCTTTAGGAACCAGCTGTCTTTGTTGGTGGGCACTGTTGATCTGAACTCAATCTACTGACTACACATGTTCAGGTGCAACACCACCAAGACATCTGCTAGGCCTTCCACTGTCCATGCTTTCAGCCACTTCTGAGCTGGAAGTTTTACAAAACAGTAACTTGAGCCAAAGTATCAGAGAGGTAGCCGTGTTAGTCTTTATCTTCAAGAACAACAAGAAGCCAAAGTGTGAATGACAAACTCTATAATTATAAAGGACTACACATGCACTAGACTCAACTGCTACGAACAAAATACCAACCCCACACCACAGTTTGCCACAGTCTTTCAAAGAGAAATGTGATTGGGGGTGGCTGTCACACCCACCATGGGGTCAGGACCAGCAGGTGCCAAATGCCTGCTATTCTTCAATGTACCATTTTGCAGTTGGCTGTGGGTTGTCTACACATGTCCAGGTCCAACAACAAGCCATGACTGAAGATTCATTCTTAGAGACCCACCTTGTTTCAGCTCTATTTTGAGAGAACTAAGCCCCTTTCTTTGGGTTTTGCTAGCTTACCCAGGACTGTGTCCCATGGAAGTTTACTCCTTCCAGGTGGTGTTTGCTCTGTGGGGAAGGAAAACCTGTCCTGGTTTCGAGTTTGTTCTACCAAACTTTAAACAAAGATAATAAGCTCAAAGATTATAATGAAGTCAGCAGGGACCACTGTGAGAAACTCATCGCAGCTCCTGCCTAACAAAGGCAATAGGATTTCTCCAAATTATTTTCTGTTTGAACTTGAGCATCTTGCTTGCAAATTCTGATGTAAAAGTTTGGATTTACAAGTCATTTAAAAGTTCCCTGTGATGGAAAATCCACCACAATCCTTGCTCCAATTGATAATTACTTTCACTATCAAAAATTTGATTCTGGTCTGAATTTGTCTAACTCCAACTTCCAGCCTTTGGATTTTATCATCTCCTTGATTTGAAACATTTTAAGGTGTGCCATATTAATTATGTATCATTTTAATGTCTTACACAATATATTGTGCGATGCCAAGTCAAGTGCCTTTCAGAAGTCTATTGTATCAACATTATTGACTTTTTCAGCCAAATAGATAATCTTGTCAAAAAAGATATCAAGTTACTTTGACAAGATCTATTTTCCATAAAACCATGCTGACTGGCATTAAATATATTATCCACCTCTGATTCAAGTATTTATTTATTTTACCTGTTTGGACTTATTACAAATGTGCCCAATAATCTGTAAAAGTTTCTGATTGATCTTGACGGCCTTATGTCTGTAAGAGGATTGACGCTTCTGTTTCTGATGCTAAAACATACAGTGACAGCTGTGGCTAAGTTGCCATGTAAGACAGTTAGGCAGGAAGGATGGGCATGTAGGGGCTGGGGTGAATAGTATCCATAGATTTTAGAAAAGCATGAGCCAGGAGCTTTCAAGACACCAGGAATGTGGTTTTTCCTCTCAACATTATTTCTCATTACAAAATTTCCCCTGGATATATTTCAAAGCAAAGTTAATAAGACAACACCTATTATGTATGTTTACAGGTGCAAAGCTGCACTGTTCTGTAAAGATACTGAACGTTAAAATATATATCCAGGTCCTGATCCCTGTAAGTTGCTAAATGCTTCAATTCCCGTTGAAATCAAATACACGTATGGTGCTCATCATCTTGCAAAATTTCTTCCCTAATGAAGAAACTATATGAAACTAGAGATATTAAGTTACAAGCTACACGAGGTTAGATACCATCCATTTTTTCTGTATGAAAACTGACGGTAAATGGCCTGGAAAGTCAGCTGGAGGAAGAGGATGGGGAGAGGAGGATTTCTAATCAGACGAAACTGCTTCAAGACATGTTTTTGGGGCTGATTCTATGGCACTTTCATATATACCCATCCCAATGTCAGCTCAATCAGGTGTATTAGATAGCGTCAACTGGAAATAGATGGGCTGATGGAGGTGGAGACCCTGTACGCTCAGCAAAATTCCACCCTACAGCCACAGGAAAAGTTTAGTGCCTTCAGCGGCAATCCATCTCTTCCATAAATAGTGTCTCTCTCTGTAACACACTCATCGAATGCCATTGTTCCCTATGTCTGAAAAACCAAATCGATAACCTTCCAAGGAGAGAATCCAATTTGTTTTTTTTACAATTAGCCTATGGTATTTTTCCTTTTATCTGTTCCTGATCATTTTACAGTAGTCTATAATTATTTTTTTAGCAATGTTGCCAGATCACAGATATTTACTTAGAGTTAAGACAAAAAGCAGTCAAGTAGCACTTTAAAGACTAGCAAAATGGTTTATTAGGTGAGCTTTCATGGGACAGACCCACTTCTTCAGACCACAGCCAGACCAGACCAGACTCAATATTTAAGGCACAGAGAACCAAAAACAGTAAGCAAGGGGGACAAATCAGAAAAAGATAATCAAGGTGAGCAAATCAGAGAGTGGAGGGGTGAGGGGAAGGTCAAGAATTAGATTGAGCTAAGTATGCAGGCGAGCCCCTATAGTGACTCAGAAAGTTCCCATCACTATTTAAACCATGTGGTAATGTGCCGAATTTGAATATAAAAGCCAGCTTGGCTGTTTCTCTTTCCAAAACGGTGCGATAATTCCTTTTTAGTAACACACATACCTTTAGGTCATTGACAGAATGCCCCAACCTACTGATCGCTATACTTATCTACACCCTTCTAGCTTCCATCCTGCACACGTGACTAGATCCATTGTTTACAGTCAAGCTCTTAGGTACAATCACATTTGTTCTGATCCAACTGACAGAGAACAAAAACTACAAAAACTTTACCAAATATTCATAAACCTCAATTACCCACCAGGAGAAGTAAAAAAAACAAATCAACAGGGCCAGATGAATACCCAGAGACCAGCTACTCCAAGATCAGCCCAAAAAAGCCAAGAACAGAACACCACTGGTCATCACCTACAGCCCCCCCCACTCAGACCACTGCAATGAATTATTAAAGACCTACAACCTATCCTTAATCACGATGCTACACTCCAGAAGGCCCTGGGTGACATGCCTGTTCTTTCCTACTGACAACCTCCCAACCTCATGAGGATCCTCACTAACAGCCACAGTCTGTACCCCAGGAATACCAGTCCTGGAACCTTTCCCTGCAACAAAGCCCGCTGCCAGCTTTGTCCACATGTCTTCTCTGGAAATACCATCACTGGACCTAACCAGGTTACTCACAGAATCACAGGCACTTTCTCATGCTCTTCTACTAACATCATATATGCCATCACGTGCCAACAATGCCCAGATGATTTGTATATTGGACAGACTTCTAACTCCCTTAGACAAAGGGTCAACGGGCACAAAACAGACATCAAAACACTCCAGATCCACAAACCAGTTAGTCAACATTTTAATGGAATGGGGCATTCTGTCAATGACCTAAAGGTATGTGTGTTACTGAAAAGGAATTATCGCACCATTTTGGAAAGAGAAACAGCTGAGCTGGCTTTTATATTCAAATTCGGCACATTACCACATGGTTTAAATAGTGATGGGAACTTTCTGAGTCACTATAGGGGCTCGCCTGCATACTTGGCTCAATCTAATTCTTGACCTTCCCCCCCACCCCCCACTCTCTGATTTGCTCACCTTGATTATCTTTTTCTGATTTGTCTTCCTTGCTTACTGTTTTTGGTTCTCTGTGCCTTAAATATTGAGTCTGTTCTGGTCTGGCTATGGTCTGAAGAAGTGGGTCTGTCCCATGAAAGCTCACCTAATAAACCATTTTGCTAGTCTTTAAAGTGCTACTTGACTGCTTTTTGTTTTGATAGAGTATAGACTAGCACGGCTTCCTCTTTGTTACTTAGAGTTGCTCTTCTACAGTGTTAGTAACAGTCTTTCAGCCACACACCATAGGGATGATACATATATGTTTAGGATGGATACACTTAACCTGGAGACAGACTTACATATCCATAATGGCCTTTCTGGGAGCAGTTGTAGCAGTATACCAAGGCAGAATGCTCAGAATATGAACTGGACTTCTTGATCGAGCCTGGTTTTGTCTGCAGTATGGAAAGAAGGCAAGAATTAGGGCTGATAAATTTCAAATGTTGAGCTAAAATTAAAATAATCTAAACAAAAAGCTGTCTAAATCAACAGTGTTCCAGCTGGAAGCAAGAAATTTGGGGAAAGCAGCAAGTTGGTCATGTTTCTGTAATATTACACAGCAAATTTAAACCTTGATCACCAGAAATCCAGTGGGACAGGAAACTTCAACGTTGGTTCCATGAAGCCATTTTATTTCGACTCTGAATATAAAAATGTAGGCTGCTGATCTCGCTTTTTTTTTTTTTTCCCAGATGTCCCATGATCTACCAGGGCCATCAGATATTGCATCCACCAATATCGTAGAACTAGTCCCACCCCGCAGGGCTCACTTAAGGTAAGATGGGGAAGGTCTTCTGAGAGTAAGTCAACTACACTCTTATTTCCTTGCACCCTACACCTCCCCTGTCATTCTACCTCTTCCCCCCACCCCCCAATCACTGACAAGAATCGGCCAATGTCAATGTTAAAGTCAGTCAACCCGAATCTGCACCCAAGTAAATTATTGGGGTTAGCTCTTTGAACTGTTTTTGGATTCAAGGAAAGATTTGGCATGCCAAACTGAATTCAATGGATCAGGCAGACTTATTTTTCAAATCCAGAGCCAGTAAATAATAACTTTGCTCAGAGTGCCCCCACATACATTTTGAAGGGAGTGCTGAGCACACATAGATATGCTCTAGGTTAAAAACTCATGTTTATCCCACAGAAAACAATAAAACAAACACTTTGTTTAACCAGAATTGGTGGGCATGCAGAGGAACTGGGGTGAAATAAAGATTCTGGTAAAAGCAGAATCCAATTAATTCCAAGCACCATATATTTTCCTTGATTATTCATCCTAGTGCAATACAGGGAAATGTTTGTCACTTCGAAGAAGTCATCAATAGATCTTTTTTTTAAATACCGGCCTTATTGCAAAGGTTGCTTTTTTCTTTCAAGCCTTCTCAGTGTGTTCGCCTCCCATTAATACTTTTAAAGTCACTACAGAAGAATTATAGTGATGCTTGTAAAATGACAGAAACTACAGGATTATTTTGGGACCATTTCTTATGCCTTTGACCACATTTTTGGGAGGGTGCACGCCAAGCCTGTTGTAGCCATCTTGAACCAACATGTTTTTAAAAGCACACTTCAATATTCACATGTTGAATAGTAATGAAGAGGGAGCCGTGCTAGTCTATACACTATCAAAACAAAAAGCAGTCAAGTAGCACTTTAAAGACTAGCAAAATGGTTTATTAGGTGAGCTTTCATGGGACAGACCCACTTCAGCTCACCTAATAAACCATTTTGCTAGTCTTTAAA
>NC_134141.1:1970000-1985000 GCF_033958435.1 Carettochelys insculpta
CACACATACAGAACAAAACCTATGCTAGAACATGCTATGTGCATCAAACATTGCATTTTTGACATTCCAAAATATCATTTCTGAAGGAAAAATACAGGGCTCAACTGCATAGTGCCTACCTCAGATTTATACAAACACATGTCTCCATCTTCAGTAAGGCACAGAACTGCCATGAGCAAGTAAAGTGTAGACCTGACACTTACAAACACCTTCCAAGCCATGTTATTCTTTAATAAACTGCCTGGAAATGTACTGAAAAATGTTGCATCCCCACGCGATCATCAGAGAGAACCCCATCCCAACGACCAAGTCTGCTACAATCCACAAATACCTAACGGAATGATCTTTACAGCAGAGCAGTGGTCCTTGTAAGCTGAGGAGCTGCTTGGCCAGCCACTCCGGAGAGATTCAGGTTCCACCCAACTGATTTAGCAGAGCACCTGCAGGGGGCAAGATGTGTTTCTACTGGTGGTGTACATGCCTCAGTGCGCATTAGAAAATTTATTCCGTTCATTGGAAAAACGATAGGGAACATTGCAATTGAGTAACTTGAAAAGTTTCAACTGCCTATTGACTATTAACAAACATTACCTGAAATCAAGGGCAACGCCTTCTTCCACTGATCACTTTTTAACCAGCCACCATTCCACCTCTGTTTTAAGGCAACAGTCTATTTTTCTGGAGACACCAAAGAACACTGTAAGTTGAGGCTACTTTGGCACCACACAGACTTAAACCTGGAAACTCTCTGTACCGCTTATCCTATATAACTGCCCACCGCAGTTTTCCTACACCTCTGCTAAAGCTGCTGGTGCCAGCCTCTGCTGGTTACAGAATACTGGGCCTAAACGAGATGATCCCATGTGGCAACGGATATGTTCCATTTCACTGGCAGATACCAGTTTCCTCTGCTACCCCTACTTCGTTCTGCTAAGAGAGTGCTTTCCTTCTCTGCTGCCCAACACTGAAACTGCTAATTAAATAGAAAAAAAATTTCCTCTAGGCCACAGGGCTGACCTTGCAGTTCTTACTCAAGCAACCCTTCCAGCAAAGACAATGGATGTGTTTTACATGAGGACTGCAGCTCTAGCCCCTGTGTGTGTGACTTAAAAAAAAGCAAGTAAGGAAGTGTGAAACTGAGGGTGAAACTCATTTACATCAGTGCTACTATGGCTGCTTTCTGAGACCAGGGCACGGTGGTCTGTCAGTGTATCATTACATACTACAGATGTCACTACAATTACATGGCAAAACATGGCAAAGGAAGTGACACAGCAGATGCATTATACAAGCATACTTAATTTCTCTTAAAGATAAGAATCCAGTTGTATTTTAGCATAAGCAATAACAACTTTTGATCGTTCCCCAAATTCAACACTGCCAGTAGCAGCGAACATGTAATGTCACAATTATACTATGATTATTTTTTTAAACCATGTCATGTACCCAGTAGACTTTCACTCCACTGGGTAATTCCTTAATTAGGCAGATTTTTGAAACGTGTATTATGTACACAACAGACCGGAACGTCTCTTTTAGAGTATTCCTAGTCTATCGCGTGATTGCATCATTAGGCCACACAAGCTACGTAGTAAAAATCCATATAAAAAAAAAACATACAAAGCATGATTACTATGCAGGTAAAGTACATAAATATTCTGGCTTAGAAATATCACAGCCACCCAAAGTAACTAGGGGGCCAATTCCTTTTCTTCTTAATTTTTAGCCATTTTAAAACTATAGACATCTAAAAATTTGTTAGTTAGATCCACCAGCCCTTAATATATTTTTTTTTTTAAACTGCACCCAGGATGTAACCTCTTATCACAAGTTATATCTTATAACTGAGTATATGTAGATGTGTCTATAAATCTCAGAACAAGAGACTACATAGCAGAAACAATGAAATAAGTGTTACTGAAGTAGAGTGAATTATATAATTATATTTTCTGTAAACGACACCTTGTAAGTCACAAACCAATGGCTACATATTTTTAATTGCGTAGCCTGGAAAAGCAAAAGCAAACACTAGCAAATAACCATAAAGAGAAATGTAACTTGTTCAATCCATAATACAAGGAGTAAGACATGATAGTCTTCTACAGAAGTGGACATTTCTATGATGCATTTAAAATAGATGCAAATGGCTGCCACTATTTGCTGTGTGAAAAGATGAAACCAAGAGACAAAAAAACTGGAGAACTATACATATGTAAGAAACGAATGTAGTATTTTGATACTTTTATGAATAGGAAAAATACTAAAATATTAATTTTGGATGTCACTACTGTAAAATGGACAAAAAAATCTTCAGTAAGTTCAGAACAGCAATTCTCCCAGAATGCACCAACATTTTCATGGCTTAAAAAGCATCACAATTTTCTCCAAAGGTGGTGACATTTATTCACTGGTCCATGGCTAAATTTCACATGCAATGTAAAATGTTATTTAAATAGGGCGGTGCATTAAACTTCAATTGTTTCTCACGTAGCTCTCAATCTACAGACCCATCTTTCCTCTATTTTAATTTTAAAGTAAGTTAGCAAAGGCTTCCTTCTTAATCCCCAGAGACTACCTATATAGTGACACAAATGCACAAATTTATGACAGTAACATAAATGTTTCTCTGAAGTAATGTGCAACATTAAGTGAAACCGTTTCCTGGAAGATATTACAGGTATCTATATTTTATTTGCCATCTTAAACATATCTGGGTCTTTATGACCTTATTTTTAAAATGTATTTCCTTTTTATATTTCCTGGTGCAAATGGACTGCATAAATAAGCAATGTGCTATGAGGCTTCAGACTAGCCGATAAACCCTTTCAATTTTCATGCCAGCTTCTTCTTTTGTAATTCAAATCTGGCTGGAAACTGGCAGCTCTGAAAACTGAAACAAGCACTGCCACAAATACCTTGTAATGCTATCGACCTTGTCTGCCCATGCAGTGAGAAAGGGGGCTGCATATGTGTCTGCAGTCATCCAGATAACACAACTCATTTTTTTGGGGGGGAGTGAGGGGATAACAGAAGCCAGCCCCGGACTGTGCACCAAAAGCAGTCATTACCAGGCAAGCTGTAGAATAAGTCTCTTCAAAATACACAGCGCATTTAAAAACCATATACAGGGCTCAGCCATTGCTTTCATTACCAATTTTAATTTAGCTCCTTCAGTTTGCCAGCCAGATAAACTCTTTAGTGCTGTTTTTTAATCTATTTGCCACATTTTCTGTTTAAGATTATAGTAATATGGGGCAGGAAAAGGAATCACTCTTAGAGGAAATAAAGAAACAGATCCGCTTATCAGCACCCATCAGAAAGTTCATTAATCAGCCAGGCTTTGTGCCCCCTAAATTGAAAGGTTAAATAATCCTCTCAGGAATATTTCTAGGCACCTCCGCCAATTGTCCGGAGAGGAGCTGCCATTCACAGCACTCTGGATCGGTGACAGGGTATTTTACTACTGTTTGGACCCCAAACAATGATGGACAAATGGCCTGGCTTACGAAGAAACCTTTTAGTACAAGGATGCAAAAGGACCACAAGCTTTAGTGTGAGCTGAGGGTGGAGGGAGAGATGGCGGGAGGAGTAGGAGACATATATGGATCCCTGGATATTTTATTTGAATGTTTATTAATGTAGCTATCAAATGCATGCATATACGCATGTGCGTATGTGTGCACGCACGCACACGCACACACACACACAACACGCCCTCCCCACTACATGCACACTCAAACCACTCAGAATATGCATACTTATACAAGCATTTGTACATTTATCTGAACACAAACATTTGCAATGCTTGGAAAATTAGGAGTTGAACAGAACTGAAGCTTGGTTATAGCTATTAGCTAATACTCTGGGGAACTAAAGAAACCCCAAGGTTTTAATTTTTACTGTCATTCTAAATGATTTACAGCTTCTTCCCCCTCACCCTTCTAAACTATCTCTGGTCTGCTGGAACACTGTTAACCATCGTTTCAAAGTAATGCATCTGTAATAACCTTTTTGCAGAAAAGGAAGTATTTCTTTAAAATATGGTAGACTATGAAAACCAAGCGTAATATAATAGTAGCTGAGTACAACTGAGTCCAATAAAATGTATCTCAGTCCTTTATAGCTGGGTTTTTTTATTGGATACCTAGGAACACGTTGTAACTAAAGATCCCTATTTTAATAATATATCAGGTAGGTGTCAGTCTGTATTGCCTTCGACTATACTGATAAATGAAGGCATACACTACATTTAATTCATCAGACTATTACAAAGAGAGGGTCATTTCCTTGTATTTTTGGCACTGGCACATGACGAATATGATTACCAACTATACAAGTTAATGGTCATTTGGCAGGAAGCAGCATCTACAATTTGGTAGCTGCATCCAGATATTGTATCTATCTCAAACAGAAACCTGGAAATTATTTTTATCTGGCTATGTAATTTATTCCTGCTATTTTTAAATTGCCATCAAAGAAATATTTGATGCACACAGCAAAGGTAATCACTGGCCAAACAAATTCAAACTGTTTGTACATGAACTTCTTTGAAACTTCATATGGTGCTAAATGTCTTTCCCATATACCCATTTCTATTAAAGAAGTCTTAATACCTGTAGCTAGATTTTACTTTGTAACATAATTAGGGGCACTTTGTTTACTAGCTTGTCTAAAATGACTTAAAGAAAAGCAAAAACTATTTTAATTTCCTCCAACACCGATTAAATCAATACTTCACTGACAGTAATCATGTGCCAAATCATCCTTTCGAAAACGTCTATGCCCTCTGTCTCCCTCTCTAACACCCTGAGTATCACCATCAGAAAAGCAGCATCAGTGGGCTCTCGTTTGACCATGGTCTCTGGGCTGCCCAACAGTCAAAGTGAAACTGTATATGACTGCCAAATCCACTATATCTAAATGAACAGAATAATTTCAACCCAACCTCTATACAGACAGAAAATAATATAACACCTAACTTTTTAGAGCCATTATGACAACATGCGTTTTCTGAGAAGCCCTATTCTGTATCACTGGTTATTTAAAATGCCAGGCAGCTACTTACTAGTAGACTTAATAGCACTGTCAAGAACAAAACAAAGCAAGATGCTATATGCAGTCAGCATCGTTTGCTAAATGCTCCTCATAGAAGAATGTGTCATTGGTACAGCTCTAAGACCAAACAGATTAGAATCCACTGCAGATGCACAGATAAAGCAGTAATGGAAAATATCCCATCCAATCATACACAGACCAAACAGCAAAATCAAATGAGTAATTAAAAAAATGTATGTCGAATTCTGGTGGAGGTGCAAACAAACATCCAATAGAAGCAATGTCACGGGCGATTTAAACCTGAGGCACTGCTGAAGCAAAGAAAATAACACTGCATACCCATATGTGCACTTTTGAGAGTTAGAGCCATAGCTTCTTGGAATTAATTTACTGTACGTTACAAACACAACCATCATATTAAAAAGTTAAAAGATGAAGATCTAACTTCAATCCACAGAAGCCAAATTATTCAGAGCCAAGACTTCTTACTTTGTCATACATATTTATTTGAACACATGTGATCAATCAGATCACCTACTGTTCTGAGACTTCTCAAATACGGAAGTAAAATGCTTCCCACTCAGCCTGCAACTAAGCTCTTTAACTCTTATTTTAGGGGTCTTGGGGTTATATTTTAATTACTTTTATTTAATTAAAACAAAACCAAGACAAATCTGTCAGAGGTAGTAACTTCATTGACATGACAGGCCCCACCTAGATGTGGTGGTGGTGGTACTGATGTGACAGACTGCTTGAAAATAAGTCCGTGAATATTTTTAGGGAATCAGTTTGTAGATGATTAACATGATGAAGCACAACATTAGGAAGTCATGGCCTAGTATGTTTGAGTGCTTAGGTGCTCCTTAATACATGGTTCATTGACAAGATAAACTCACAGCTCCAAAACAGCAATTACAGCCCACCACATACATTTCTACTAAAAGAGTTAAATACACATATTAATTCGTGTAGTACACCAGCCATAACCTCTCCTTCTGGGTCAATGAATACTCTTGGCCTTTTAACATGCAGATTATTTATATGTTGTAGTGCAGTAATTTTAAATTATATCATTTACAGACCATTACTCAGTGGACAACTGACAAAGAAAAGGAGCCATTATTATTATTATTGACATACAGACTCAAAATTCTTATGAATCTGAACAGGATGTCCATGTTTAAGTCAGCAGTTTGTATCTTTAAATTTTTGATTTTGCAATATTCAATGGCATTAATTAACTTAAAACAGCAAGCTGCAGC
Organism: Carettochelys insculpta; assembly: GCF_033958435.1. Lineage (NCBI taxonomy): Eukaryota > Metazoa > Chordata > Testudines > Carettochelyidae > Carettochelys > Carettochelys insculpta. The sequence goes on from NC_134141.1 coordinate 1,976,318, forward strand.
AACATGTACATATTTGAAATTAAAAATGTTTATACCTAGATTTTATATATGAACAATGTAAAATGTACTTTTCATAAACCATTAGATAAAACCTCATGCATTTCAGCAAAATTTAGTAAACTTTGCTTCTGTACTCACAGCTTGTATGTCAAGATTCAAAAAAACAGTACATATTTACAGTAATATAGATAACAACGAATGAAAATATATACCGACAGACACTCTTTCCATAGGGAAATGGCACAAAATTATTATACTCTGTCAGAATAAAGGCGGTACGCATACGATGCAGCAAATCTTACTCTAACTTTCCGTCTACCAGTATTTACCTTACTGTTCAAATGATAAACACTTGCCAGCACAGAAATGAGCTAACTGTATGCCTAAATGTATATTTTTTAATGAAACAAGGTAAAATGGTCATCAGCACTGTAAACACTACAAAAATCATTGTACGTTAATCCTTTTATAGTAAAATGAAGTTGCTGGTGGTTACATGAGGGAGAAACCCTTTTGATAATGATATCTAAACAACAATTCTTTTTTCTACTTTAAATAACTACTTATCTAATAATTCCAGCACATCACAAAATTAATGTATGATGAAAATAAATTAATACAGAGTAGTTTAGACATAACGAACACAGAGATTTCTTCTCCAGTTTTTGTATTTAAATATTTGAGGTACGTGTCATCCTTTCCCATTTATGTGAAATCCAGCCATTGGGATCATAGATAGATAAGCACGCTGAACAAGAGCCTTCAAAATTAAACAGATGTTATTGTTAATTAAAATAAACATACATTAATTTACTCCCCTTTTAAGTCAGGGTCCTAGACTCCTACTCCACAGAAAGTACAGAGTTCCTTGGATAGTATTATGCATTCAGAAGACACATGAAGTCACAGACTTCCTAAAAGACGAATCTTAACAGATACGAAGTGGGTCTTTGCCACAAAAGCTTATGCTCCAAAATGTCTGTTCGTCTATAAGGTGCCACAGGACTTCATGCTGTTCTTAACATACTGAAATAGTTCAAGGGGCTGTTGTACATACGAGTACAGAAGTTTGCAAGGAAAAGGGTAAGTCTCTTCCCACTGCAGGATTGCTTCCCACAGCACACTAAATCACAACTTGTCATCAAGGCTCAAGCTGCACCACATCACTCCCCTACCCTATAACACACAATCACCTGACTTCAGCAGAGAATATTATGGAAAATAGTCAGAAAAATAACTATTGTGGAATGATTTAAATAAATAACCGTTCATTATCGTGGCACTTGCAGGTTCATAGTCCAACAAGGTTAACCTTCACAGGCACAGGATCAATCAGCAATACTGAATTCTGAGAGATGCTCTAACAGTGGGCATAGCATGTGGCTAAGGGCCAGATCCTCAGCTGCTGTAAATTAACAGTGCCCAACTGAACAGCTAGGACAATTTACATTCAGCTGAGGATGTGGCCAGAGGTATAGAAAAACATCTGGAACAAACACAGTACCATGGTGACACGTTCCAGAGGGGTCGCCCTGTTAGTCTGCTTCAGCAAAACCAAGGAGGAGTCCTGGAGCATCTTAAAGACTAACAAGTTCATTTTAAGCATAAATTTTTGTGGCCTGGTGCCCACTTCATGGCAAAGAGGGATCCAGACCAATAAAGCTTATGGCCAGATAAATGTTGGTCTTTAAGATGTCCCAGGACTCCTTGTTGTTTTTACAGTAACTTTTAAGGTGCCACTTAAAAACATCTGCAACTGGAAATTCTACTGTCTTCTTTAGTAAAAACAAAACCTGGTTTCTCTCATACTTCAATTATTTCTCCTTATAAGTAATTAGCTGCTTCTAGTTCTAAAACACTATTTTTCTGCAAAAGTTCATAAATAGTACATATTTGTGATATTCAGAAGTTTAACATGATTTTTTTCTTATGTGTCATGATCACTCATTTTGCCAACAATACTTTAAAATGCAGTTTAAATTAAACTCTGGAAAACAGTCAACCATTTTAACAATCAATCAATCTCACCCATACCTGTAATATCTATTTTGGACTCATTAAAGTCACTTTGTATAGAATAACCTAGCTTGTTAATTTATATCTCAAATATATCAGGGTAGCCTTTTATAGCCTTTGGCTATTTGGGAATGAGACCAGCCCGAGGCATTCCCAAACATGACAACAGTAAATGGACTCTGAATGAACTTGGCAAAAGATCTGCAAGTAAGGAAGAAAGATCCATTAATAGGAATACACTATTATACACCGCAAAACAAAAACTAAACGAGAAAAGTTTCTAGTTTAACTAATAAATCTGTCAAACCAAACCACTCCTGACATAGAATGGAACAGTTTTGAAGCACAAAACATTCATGCAAACCTCTGCCAAGGACCACACACATGTAAAAGCAGGAAGGATGAAATGTTCATAAACATTCGATGATAAAAATAATTCTACCAATTATTATTAAAAGTTTGGAACATCTTCCTCCTAAGCTAAGCAGGTTTCAGCATAAATTCTCAAGACGTGAGAACTTCACAGAACCAAACATCCTGCACCATTCTGTAGTCCTAAGTACAGATACTCTTTTTGGTTTTTTTCCGTTGCTCAGAATATCGCAAAGCCGTCCTCATTCCAGACTCAAATGCCTTACAATTCTGGGTTCTTGCCACTGTAAGCCAGCCAGTAAAACAGGTCTGAGAGTTCTGAAACATAATTTGCAATGAGATGTGGTGTGTCTCCGAAGTGAGTGAAAAATATACTGTCTATGTGATTTTCAACAAAAGTAATATTTTATATTTTCTTAAAACAAGGAGATGGCACTCATCAGCTGGTGAAAGGTAAGACAATCTACATAATCTTTACTAAGCCACTGCTCTAGAAATCTTAGGTCAGGTAACTCTAGAGAAGATGGTATGTCAGTCTGTCCCAAGTGTCTCAAATAAATAATTGCACTCATGAGTCACAGGTCATCAAAACTGGAGAACAGCAAGTTTTAATTTCGCCATCAAAATATTTTATTCCATTCTTTGTCTGCACAAAATCTGCAAAGCCTGCTCTAGTTTCCAGAATGTTCAGCTCTCCAGATTAGATATTTTTCACACTCTATTTAAAAAAAAAAACCAAAAACTCTGTTGGAACTCTCACTTTCCTTTTTCAAGGGTTTCAGTTGATCTGAGTCTAGACTGCTTACGTTTTTATTTCGGAAGGAAGGTGGCAGGCCATGTAGAATTTTAATAATGGCACACAAAGAAATCAGAGCGCAAAATTTAAACATAAAGATGCATTGTCCCTTCACGTCTTTTACGTGCACAGGCTAAAACAGCAAATTTCTGGTTCACCTTTTTTATGTAAGTGGATTAAAAGTAAGATTAACAAACTGTCAGAAAGCGTGTTAAATGCTAGCCTCCACTGGCTAAAAATCCTGATGGCTGTGAAACTCTGTTGGTGGCCATCTTGGGCTAGGCGTTGTAATATAAATGAGACTAACAGAGAAAGGAGATGGGGGAGGGGACCCTTACTGTCAGAACACTGGAAGAGGAAGTGGGGGATTATCAAGGATGAACTATCTTTATGGAAAGAACCCACCCAAAAACAGCAGGAATTTTGTTAAGTTCAGATACACATATGGAGAATACGTGAGAAAACAAAAATCAAACTATGTTTTGTCCATCTGTTGGGATTTGCCTTTCCTTAGTTTTTCTACATGCATTTCCTGAAGACCATATTGGCATTTGAAAGATTAATTTCTATTTCATTGCTGTATGTAGATTTTATTCGTGGATTGCATTTGCTATATGCTTCGATGTATGCAAGTATGAATGAATGAAATTACAATATCGTAAAGTACAACGTATCTAGTCAGAAAAAAATGAAATTATACAAAGTGAACGCAAATTTTATTTTATTCCAAAACCTTTTAATAGCTGTCCATGTCTTTCTTCGTGCTTAATGTCCTGTGCCCCATATCATATGACTATAGGATATGTTTTGTCTCATTTTTCATCCCAAATCATGTAAAGGAACGAACACACACACACACAATATTTTGCATCATAAACAAAATATTGTGAGTTATTTTAAAATATTCTTCATTGTGCATTTTTCATACTTATCCCTTATTGGACTGAAAGGCAAATGCTTCAGTTAAAAAAACAAACTAACAAAGCTCAGTCCCACTAATTTAAACTCTTTTAGTATACTCAGTAAGCCAGTGGTTCTCAGCCAGAAGCATGCAAAGGCCTTGCAGAGGGTACGCAAATTCATCTAGATATTTGCCTAGTTTTACAACAGGCTACATGAAAAGCACTAGCAAAGATCATACAAATGAAAATTCCATACAGTGACTTGTTCATGCTGCTCCATGCGCTATGCACGGAACGTAAGCCCAATAGTAATTCCCAACTGATTTCTTTTCTAATATGATACAAATGAGTAAGGGAACATTTTTTCCAACAACAACATGCTGTGAAACTTTTCAATGTCTCATTTTATAAGCAAGTCATTTTTAAGTGAGGTGGAACTTGGGCAGTTAGGAAAGGTTGAGAGCTAGTGCACTAAGCTATTCACAGATTTACAGATTCCCAGGCCAGAAGGGATCACGGTGACCATCTAGTCTGTCCTCCTGCATTGCACGGGTCAGAGACCTGCCCCCCAATAATGCCTAGATAAGATTTTTAGAAAAACATCAATCTTGATTTTAAAATGGTCTGTGATGAAGAATCAATCCACCATGACCATTGGTAAATTGTTTCAATGGTTAATTACTCGCCCTGTTCTCAACGTTTGCTTACTTCCAGTTTTAGTTTGTCTAGCTTCAACTGCTGCCCATGGGATTGCCTCTCTCTGCCAGAGGGAAGGTGAACCAGGTTCAGTCTAGAGCCAGATGTGCATAGGTCTATGTGAATGTTTCGGATGTACGCCACAGTAGTGGTTACCTTCTGAAGAGGGAAAGGTTCCTGTAGAACAGCAGGGATGTCTGCTACTCTAGTGTCTTTAGGGTAGCGCTCACTATGTTCAAGAAATTTTCCAGACTCTCCAGAAGGCTTGGCCGTGGTCCCAAGCACTTCACAATGCACAGCTATATTCTATACAGTCAAGACTGAGTATAAATCTGTTTATTTGTAGGTGTGCAGGTCTGTAAGCAGTGTAAAGTTACCTAACAGAGGAGCTGCCATTGGGAAAAATGGGATCAGATTAAACATGCAGAGCATTTATAGGGCAAACAACAAAGCTGAAGAAAATTATTTGAAAATGTAAGCTACAAGATATATCCTGTTTGTCACCAGAGTGGTTTCACTGACTTCAGCATGGACTATTTTTGCAACTTCAGTGAGAAGGGTTTTTCCTAGGCCTGTATCTGTTTGAAGCAAAACATTCCATATGAACACATATACAATTCTAGTTTGGGTTGGGAGTCATCTATAAGCAGAAATGAAAAACAACATAAAGATAGAATTTAGGAGCGGGGTAGTATTCTGAAAGCAAATTGCCGTGATTGAAACTGCTCTTGATTATAACCTGATAATGAGCACGATGGTATGTTCTTTGGAAAACAGATTGCATCCTTCTGATTTTGCAGTTCATCCAGCAACGCGAGGCCAGCAATCCCAATTGGTGTCTCTGGCTATAACCATAACATAAATCTTACATGACAATAATACTTTCTCAGTCAAAGTTATAGGTAGGTTTCCCATGGCTCTGGGAAAATGGACTGTAGGGCCGAACTAGTTGCAGGGGCCTTTAAAAATTCCTTTTTTTGATAGAATAGTGATTCTCCACGTGTTAACTTTATTTATGTCAGGACAAATAATTGTGAAATTATTTTTACTGGATTTTGAAAACTTTTTGTATTATGCCCCTCCTTCTACTATGAGCTCATGATAACAAGTTTGCTAAATATAGAGTAGTGTATCATCACTACCGTTTATTGCATACAGGAAACAATGAAAGGGAAAAAAATCCATAAACTATACTGACAACTTCATTTTAATCTTTTCTGAAAAAAGAGAAATATACAGAATAGGCACAATAAAAATTATGTAATCATGTTTTAAATCATCAAAATTGGTCATTAAATATTACCCTAAGTCACAATGTGTGAAGTGACTAATGTTTTAATGACAGATTAATTTTATAGAGTAATTCTACTTGTAATTGAAAGAAATTTCAAGAACTTAACTTTATCCAGTTATAAACCTTTGATCATCACAGAGCATTTACATCTGCCGCCAGCAAGAGATTTTTGACAAGATTAAATAGTTTTTTCAGCATTTCAAAATTTCCGACTGTAATAGATTGAACAAAAAATCTAATACCAACCCTAACAGTGGCAATGGAATTATTTATGACACATTGCTCGTTACACTAAAGTGCAAGCTCTACGACAAGTCAATAGATGGCAGTCCACCTCTTAGTAAAGAGAGAGATAATGAATAAAATCATCAGGAGCGTCACAAAGAATTGGGTTCTGTTGTTTTCAGCAAGCTTTTAGAGTGCTTAAGAAAATTTTCACAATGTATGTGTATTTAAACAATTTTTATAGGGCCCTTTGGCAAAATGGTATGATGTAAATAATTTTAAAAGTTTAGAAACATGACACACTTTTGTATAAAATATAACCATTGCTCTCCTGGGGTCGATGATATAATGGCATGTGTATTATCAGTTTTCCATTTTCCCAAAATTCAGTTTGACCCCAGCAGTTAATTTGCTACATTTATTGTGAAGGTGCGGAAATCCCTGAATCTACCATTAATACATATGCCTATAAAGATAAGTGCATATTCTCCAAAAATAATAAATGCAAGAATTTTTCTTCTCTTGAATTTTTTATTTAGAAATCTTTATTTGTAGCAAATTTTGATGGAATTGTAAACTGAAGACTACAGTTAAACAATGGAATGACTATTTGAGAGCAAACAACTTTCAGTGATACTTAAGTAAAAGAAATATACAACAACTCTATTCTAACGCTTTCAGCATCATTGGTGGATATTATTTGCTTCTGTTGTGGTTTAGAGATAGAGAAATGTTTAAAGTGGAAAAAAGCTGACTGACATATTTAAGTAATTTAAATAACATCCTCTTGAAATTTAGCTCTATTTTAAATGTCTAATATGTCTACTGTCAACTGACGTTTTTAAAAAAGTATAACCTGATTATGTTTTAATTAATGCAGTTGTCAAAACTGATTTTCACAGAAAGATGATATATAAATAAAATATCAAATTAAAAGCCTAATGTATAGTACTAAATAGCAAAGGAATTTATAAGAAACAAGGTAGTCTACATATTTAGTAACAACATAGGAAATATTTATATGTATGTGTATGTGATCACATTTCAAAATACTCTCTCACAATCACACAGTACCCCAAAGCACTGTTTTTTCAAATTAATTAAATTTTCAATATGGCATTTCCATGCTTAGCTCAAAATTTTTAAAGTAAATCTTCTTTGGGTGGATATTATTAATTTCACACCACTGAAAGTGTAAAGTCGAAATACTTTCCCTAAGAATTAGCTGGCCACAATTCCTCATGGTGAAACAGGTCAGATCGCTCGTCAGTTACTGCAAGGAAGAATCCATTTTCAGCCTTTTAATAAGTAAGATTTTTGTAGTGTTGATTATAGCTCTTTTCCTGGGTAACTGTTTAAAGCCGAAAGCAGACCTGAACAACAAAATATATTTTGACATTCACTGAAGTCTAATTCATCATCACATTATTGTATGAATACATCCATGCAATGCTTAGATTCCAAGTTCTGTCAGGGATCTCACAAGCCATTTTAAACACTTCCTTTTCTGGAACATGAAGAATTTAAAAGGATTTAATCTTTTATTTTGAATATCTTTACATAAATAAAGCAAATGGTAAAGTAAAATAAATGCATCTAAACCCATTCTTATTATATTTGCTTTCATCTGTTAATTTAAGTGAAAAGAAAATAATTCATACAGAAATGGAAATTTTCAAAGTGCACGTTTAATAAACAAAAAACCCACAAAACCAAAAAACGTAAGCACAAAAAGCACAGGAAAGAATTTATTTTTTGCTATTAAATACAGCTTCTAAAACAGAAAAGAGTAAGCTTCAACATATTGAAAAAGCATAGGGAAACTGATTGTAAAGTACATCCTATAGCAGTATTCCCTTATTTGCAAGAAAAACCTCAAAACCACAGCACAGCAAAAAGGCTTGGACAAACTTTTCTACTTTGTAGAACTGTGAAAGGATGACAGTGGTTATAAAGTTATTCCAATTAAACACACATTTTCTTTATGTTGAAAAGAAGTAATAGCCAAGGTCTAATTTTTTTACAGGTAAATGTGTGTTGTGTGTGTATACATATATTTAATGTTTGTAGAGTGGATCAATTGGACATTATGCCCAACAAGTTAAAGATTTTTTTTCATACTTTGAACTAGTTAATATAGGAGCAGTTTGTTAAAATTTTCCTTGCATTCTGCAGACAAGAAAAATATAAAAACTGAATAATATTTGTAGCATGTAGCGGTTTTTTTTTTTTTTAAATAACCAAAGACCAACTAAACAGGAGCCAGAGGAGAAGTGGCAGTTGATTTCTTCTTCAAGAGTCATGTACACAGGTTTTAAAATTTATTTAAAAAATTCATATACCATTCTCTAGGTAAGGTTTTTAAATTCAAAATTAAAGAAA